>NW_026940565.1:0-11956 GCF_032062105.1 Saccostrea cuccullata
TTTTTTTCTTCTGTTTTTTTTCTTTTATTTCATATTTGTTGTAATTTAAAGACAATTCATAATGTAAACAACTGATGTAAAATATTTTTTTTCAAAAGAAAAGAACATAAAAAAGTTACTTTGAAATAAAAAATCTATATATTTGAAAATTGATATATTATTTTAATTTACTATTTATTTCAGGTTTCAGTATTTTCATCTTTTGACATTGATTTATTTTTTGTTCTCTTTGTAACATATAAGTAATTATTATTTTTATTTTTAATTATTATTGTTGCTTTGAACCTTTGAATTTCAAATTTTTATATCCCTACATTCAGAATTTGTCTAAAATCTCAAAAATAAAATCAGTATTTTCATAATTTGAATTTTATTTATTTTTTTGTTCTCTTTGTAACAAATAAGTAATGAATTATCTTTACTATTTTTTTGTTAATGTTGCTTTGAAGCTTTTGGATATTTTCATATCTCTAAATTCAGATTTTCTCTAAAATATCCTAAATGAATATAATTGTGGAAATTATTATGAATTATTTTAATATTATCTATACAATTATATTGACAAACAGCTCGCTTCGAATTTAGATCGGGCGTGGTGTACGGTAAACTCGTAATGGCGCCCGATTTCCATCGATTCTGAGGTAAAATTGGCTATAAAAATATACGGATGTCAATATTATTCAATTTAACATCACCTAAGGCCTTATTGTACCCTATTACGTTCAATTTTACGGGGTTTCCACCACTTTATTGGGGTTTCACCCCTCCTGTATGGGTATTCTCCAAAAATAGGGGGGTTTCGGGTTTTTCCAGTCACCCGACTTTTCGGATAGCCAACTCTTGTTTTTTGGAACTTTCGTCTTATAACAAGGTATAAATTAAATATTTTTGGTTCAAAACTTTGATAAAAGCATCGATATTTTTTACAAAAAGTGTCTTCAATCTCAGCTTATTCGATTATTCATGAAGGATATCCCCATCAGAACAGTAGGAATAGATTGTAGCGAATAGCATTATAACCCTTAATCATATGCATGACGATGATATGGAGGAAAAATATACATAAAAAAGTGAATGTAGGTGAAAGCCTGTCCACTTTTCTGAAGAGATTAGGTTTGTTTTATTGTTTATTGAAATAGTTTACTGCTCAAAAAAATTTTTTTTTGTAATGTCTAACCTGTTGAGATGAAGATGTAAAAAAAGAAAAGCCTAATAGTGAATTAATATTGATAGTATGTCAAGAAATGCAAATGAATCATCAGCTTGAAATATCAGTTTTATCACAATTATTGACCTGAGTAGGTCAATGTATAGCAAATAATGCACAATAAAACTACTTACATACATGTACACGGTATTGTCTTACTGAACAGATTTAGCTGTCATTAGGTCAAAATTGCAAATAATAACATGCTTCTTATATCTGTATATACAAGTAACTCTTGATGGCTTGAACTTCAATTTCTCGAAAGTTCTTGATCGCTTGAAGTGAGTCTCCGGTCCCCATTTTTTCCTCTATATAACTAAGCAGATTTGCTCTTGATTTCTCGAACTCCTGATCTCTCGAAACCCTTGATCCCTCGAAGTCAAAAATCAGTCCCGCTGTGCTATGAATTTTACCCTTGATACTTCGAAGTGGCTGTGTGTATACCAGGTTATAATGTTCAAAATTTTGCCATAACTGGGCCTAAATTAAAATTATGTTTGTTTGCCCTTAGCCGACCGACCCACGAAAATAAGACCGACTCAAAATATTGTATTGTACTTTTCATTTACAATTTTTGTCCCCCGCTTGAAAAGTGGGGGATATTAATTTGGGTTTGTCCGTCCGTCCGTCTTTCTGTCTGTCTGTAACGCTTTCGTTTCCACACGATATCTCGAGAATTTAACCCTTTGAGCTTTTGCAATAAAATTTAGCATAGCAACTCCCTATGGACTAAAGAAGACCCCTATTGATTTTGAGGTTAAAAGGTCAAAGGTCAAGGTCATAAATAAGCAAATTCTGTCTGTTAAAACACTTTCGTTTCCACACGATATCTCTAGAACCATTTGAGCTATCGCAATGAAATTTTACATAACAACTCCCTGTGGCCTAAAGAAGAACCCTATTGATTTTGAGGTCAAAAGGTCAAAGTTCAAGGTCGTAAATTTATACATTCTCTCTGTGTGTAACACTATCATTTCCGGGCGATATTTCAAGAAGATTTTGAGCTTATGCAATGTAATTTTATACCAAAACTCCCTAGGACGTCTCTCGCCCCTCTCAAAGTGCCCCACTCCGTTTGTTTTATTAGTATTTATAGTATTACATGTCGCTATTTTTAGCGCAGGGGCATGAGGAGAGTTATTGCGTATAAAACAGGTTCTCGGCGGACTTTATGTTCTTATTATATCTATTAATAACTGTTTAATAAAGGCTAAATAAATCAAACACCATGGATTGTGTAAAATTTTGAGAATACCGAACATGAAAACATGAATATATACATGTATGTGACTTCAGTTCTGCATATACTTCACTACATGTGAAGCGACTCCGTGGTCTAGTGGTTATGTCTCTCGCTTCAAATGTGAGAATTCCCGGGATCGAATCTCGGTCGAACCTTTCTTTTTTTTTTTTTTTTTAAAAAATTTTTTTTTTACTAAATGATAGTATTCAGCATGTGAAATGAAAAATTTATGAGGTTATAAAATCATCATTACAGTGTGATAAATATTCCATATAAAAAAATCTTCTATACACATAATAAAGAATAAGCAATCAAATCTTTATATGCATATTGACATACATGTATTTTATTTCCTTCAGTATACATGTATACATTTAATAATTCTACAAATTCAGTCAGGGGGAGACGACTTTTTCCCTAAGCGGGGGACACGAATTCTCTGAATTAGCTTGTTTTTATTTGTTTTGTTTCTTGTCCATTTTTTTCCACATGAAAATATAAATGCTTTGATTTTTCCTTTTCTCAGTCGCATGTTGATGATTGACATTAGGAACTGAATGAAGTGTTTGACACCATAGCGGTTAAAAAAAAATTCTTGCAGATATATATTTGATCTTGTTGATCAGGTCAATGAATGTGCTGACTACCATGCTCATAAAGTAAAGATGATATTGCAGGTCGTTGGAAGCACTTCGATGCTACTAATCGATTTCAAAATAAATTTCGCCAACATCACTGACAAAAAATAAAATTGTCATACTTTAATTGTATTATCAAATCCAAGAAGAAAGAGCGCAAATGTAGTTTAAAAGTGGCACAGTGACGCACAAAGGGGAAAATTGACAAATGTAGAATTTTCGCATGACCTCTGTAAATTTTGTTCAATTCCTTAAAGTATTAGGTTTTAGAAAATTACAGGTTTCAGAACCTAAAAACTAAATTTTTATGGGGAAAAATAAAAGTAAAAATAATTTCTGTCTGCCCCAGAACGAAAATATTGCAAAATACCCTGGTACTTTTTCCTCCCTATCATACGCGTGCGCAGAAAAGTGTTGAATAAGTTTCCATAGTTACCATGGTCTCAGGTATCCACGAATGAATATAAGTAGACCAAAAAATTTGATGTAATCTTTTTAAAAAGTTGTTAGAACATATTTCTCACCTTTGCATGCTCCAGTTGAATTTTGTTTACAAGTTTGAGCTAAAAATAAGAGTAGCGTGACCTTGACATATACGAAACAACGAAACGGTTAATACAACCTTTGTTTTTCCGGCACTAATATTGTGCAGTCAATTCTTGCAGTTGAATTGTCAGATCTTCGCTACATACTCATAATTTTCGTATATCTCTCTCTGTATGATTCAGAATCTTAAAATTAAGATGTGATTTTGACTCACTGTGCCGCTTTAAATGTTGAAAACGTTGAAGGATGTCATGCTTTGTTGATATTTTGATTGATATGATTAAATTTGGGGTCAGACTAAAAACAGGAAACGCACAATATTGCAAGGTTTTACTATACTATTAAGGAAAATATTTTAGTCTAGACAATGTGTAAACGTAATTAAGATAAGACATGTCATACAAGTCTTATTTTTTAATAATAACTTTAAAAACGTTTAATCCCAAGAATAAATATATGTGATGAAAGGTGGGACTAATATCATATTAATATTAATTTTGATATTAATTTGATGTCAAAAAAATAAAATATTTTTCCTACCTACCTACTCATTGCTAAAAATCTGGGTCGGTAAAGGGCAAACAAACAATATTTTAATTTAGGCCCTGTATATCTGTGTGTCTGTCTGAGTGTCTGTTGTCAACTTAAACCTTCACCATAACTTGAGAACTATATGAGATAGTGGCTTCATATTTAGTATGCATACTCCACTAATGAAGTGCTTTCAAATGGCAACAAGGACAATGATTATGTGATCATGACTGTGACCTGCATGCTAAAAAAAATTGCTTTTTCGAACTTTGTTGCTGAGTTTCACAAGCGCATCTTGTTTTTAGCTCTACTGGTCAGAGACCAGAGGAGCTTATGCGATTGTAATGCGTCCGCGTCCGTCCGTCTGTCTGTCTGTCCGTCTGTCTGCAAACACTACTCCTCCTTAAATTTTAGTCTGATTTCAATATAACTTGGCACATAATTCTGTGCATCAGTCTTTGATAAGTACAAACCAGTAGAGCTACAGTCTCTGTCTCGACAGAGACTTCTGGTTATTTTTTCTTCCATCCCGGTTGTTGCTAATGCTATTACCTAATTAGTTTAAATTAGAATGCAATAGTACCTGGACATAATTTATCATTTCAGAGAAAAGAAAACTGTGTGACTTAAAAGAAAACCAGTGAGATAAAATTATAGAAAATGTATGATGATTCAAGATGTGGTCATTTGGTAAGTGGTAATTCATTCATGATTAGTATGTATATGACAATTGCCTGAAAAAAAAAGATTCTAAATTTTATTTAAATACTGAAGTGAACTGAGGTATATCAGCTGTGAGCTACGAGAAGTTTTATGTAAAAGCTAGGGCTGAAACAATTTGCCCCCTCCATGTTATGTGTGTATTGCTATGATTGACATACAAACAGTTCTCTAATACATACACTTTAATAAAACTTTGTGTAACTGTCTTGAACCTGAATTGAAAAGGAAAAAACTCTGAGATCTCTCCAAAAAATTGAATGAAAAAATTTTAGGAAATGCTTATTTAAACTGATTTCTTGCTGGTCAGTATTTTGATTACTGAAAGGAAGCTCTAAAAACTGCACACTAAAGAGTTCTACTTTAAATTAAGATTATGAAAAATGTTATTTTACAGTCAGTTAGATTATTTTTAATAGATTAAATTATTTTTAGCATTATTTAAAATTTTAAAAATAGGAAATTAATTATTTTCATGAATTTTTCCAATGTAAGTAAACAGCAATGATTTCTGCTTACAGATAGTCCATTGTCTTTGAAAATTTCTTGGGGAAATGAGGCACATGCCATATGTTCTAAATGCATAAAAAAGGCTCATTATGCATATATTTATATGAAATTTGATAATTTTTTCTCTCCAAGGAATAATTTCTGCAAGTCACTAAGTTTTTAGAGTTTCCTTTATTTTATAGATATTCAATGAAACTATTTGAAGTATTAAATTTTGGTAAATTTTATGATACTAAAAGTTATATGGATGAAAAAACAGCATGCGTGTATGACAATCAGGGCTTAAATTTTTAATGTCTCTTAATTTTTCACTGACATTAAAACAGGAATTGTCATAACCAGTAGACGAATTCACATTCCTAAGAGTTTTCTCCAATTGTCGGCGTATCACTCATTTTTCCCACTTTGTCCTTTGTAAGTTACTTGTTAATATATTTTCAATCTTCAAAAATATTGGACAATTACAATCTGTATTGCCAGAGTATGGGGGCAACATGAAAATCATTATGAATATGTTCATACAGATTTTATTTCTAAGATATTGTCCCTCAACGTTGATACGGTTAAAGAGGGAAAACAGCGTCTAAAGCCGGTTGACCCCAGATCGACCCTGCGAAGGGGAATAACTTTTGTAAATGTGAAACAAAGTCCTTTATGGTATATCATATAGATCTAAAATTGACTGAATTTTGATCAGCCAATTCATGAACATGATGAATGGATGTAAATAATGTTGGTCAATATATGTAAAAAAAAAAATTAAATTACTTGTTTATAATTTATATACATTTGTGGTATCTCTCCCATTGAAGTTTTTAAACTTGTTATTTATTTCTTAAATAAACTGAGCGTACATGCAATACCGGTATGAAATTACTCATAAAATACATGTATACTTAAACCATGATAAAATCATATGTGTCCAATGCAGCATATGATAAATCATTAACATACAAGTACATGTGTGTCTATACTGTAATACATATATATTGCATTATTTTTAGGTCCTGTTCTGTGGATGCCTTAAGACAGTGTCTACCCATCACTCCATCTGGTATCACTTGTTCTGTGCATATTTCTCTCTCAAACTTAAACTACAGAGAGCCTGTAGATAGAGGATGAAGAGTGAACTTGGACTAACTTTCTAGGTCAAAGGTCAGTATCAAAATGTACTGTATATCTTTATTTAAAATCGTAGTCCAGAGTATATTTCTCCCCTGGTGTAATCTAGCTTTTGTGTAATGGGATGGAGGGTCTGCAATGATCTTCAACCAATTTATAGGTCGAATATCAAAATTAAAAAAAAAATCTCTCCCTAATATTTTTGTTATTATAAAGGGTATTATATATGTTTTCTCTCAAACTAATCAAACTTAAGGGACTCCACCTTAGACAGGAAGGACAACTCTTTAATTTATAATTTAATTCAAAAAGTCTTTAAATGAAGCTTGAAAATTAAATCTTTTCATGCAACAATCTTCATTATATGCCTCTCAATGTGCTTCAAGGTTCTTTGAACTTCTCAGGAAGGTCTTATTAAAAGTAGAAATTTTTATCCTGAAAAAGCATTTTTAGATACCAATGTTTATTAACATGATATGAAATTAGAAGTGTTTTATGGAGCTTTGCAAGGAACCTTGAAGCACATTGAGAGGCATATAATGAAAATTGTTGCATGAAAATTTTTAATTGTCAAGCTTCATTTAAAGACTTTTTGAATTAAATTATAAATTAATGAATTGTCCTTCCTGGCTGAGGGTCGGTGTCCCTTAAAGCAGGGTTCTTAGTATGAGATACATGTAGTAATATATTCTCAATGACATAATAAGGCTGAAAACATTATTTATATTATGTTATTTTTTTTTTACTTATCATAAAGCATTAAATATTAAAGAGATACATTAAATGCTGAAATCATATGTATCATGGTCATGGAAAGTAATTATTGATATTGGTATATTAAAGGACATTGACTGATCTTTTAGATTTCTAAGTTATATTCAAGCATTATAATTCTGACATCATCTAATAATTTTGTATGAATATTGCAGATCATAGGTGATGTGAAGAAAACCAGGAAACTGATGTTGAAAGAAGTACTTAATGACCCTTATGAATGGACTTAAATGTGAAAGACTGTTCCATTGTTTATCTAAGATATATGAATTTATTTAATATTTTGATATCATTGGAAAATTCAGTTACAGTTTTTGTACATCAAATGAATTATTAAACATATAAAATGGTAATGCTTTTTTCTTTTACATGTAATAAATATTTTTGATAGATTTTTAAAAGAATACGCATTATTTCACATTGCTTCCTTTAGAAAAGTTGGGGAATCTTGAAGTTTCCCAGTAATTTCCACCAGGAATGGGACTCCAGATAATTCCACCAAGTTTCCGCCACACAGAAAGTGCTACACAAGTTCCATATAGTTTCCTGAGTCAAGGAAACTTCAGGAATCATAAGGTTTTACGAGCTTCCATGTAGTTTCCTGTAAAAGAAAACCTTAAGATTCCATCAAGTTTCCATTCCACGGAAACCACTACGCTCATATTCCATATGGTTTCCTGAGTCGAGGAAACTTTAGGAAACGTGAGGTTTCCCGAGCTTCCATGTAGTTTCCCGTATAAGGAAACTTAAAAATTCCATAAGTTTCCATTCCACGGAAACCACTACGCTCCGATTCCATATAGTTTCTTAGTCAAGGAAACTTTAGGAATCGTGAGGTTTCCCGAGCTTCCATGTAGTTTCCCGTATAAGGAAACCTAAAGATTCCATCAAGTTTCCATTTCACGGAAACCCCCTACGCTCCCATTCCATCAAGTTTCCTGATTCTGGAAACCAGTGGAATCTTCAGGTTTCCCATTACGGGAAACTACATGGATGTTCGGGAAACTTCAGGTTTACAGAGGTTTCCGTGGTTCGGGATACCTTATGGAATCGGAGCTAGGGGGTTTCCGTGTCACGGAAACTTGGCGGAATAACCTAGCATCCGCTACGGAAACCACTGGGAAACATGATGTAAACTTGAGGTTTCCATGTGGTTTCCATAAAGTTTCCCATGATGGGAAACCACTTTTTTTACCCTAGAAAATTGGGAGATTAGGTGCTGTTTTAGAATCTTCTTAATGTGTTTGTCTTTTTCATTCTTAGAAAAAATACACTTGAAAATGTGACATTCTGTTGTGACGCAGCGACACCCCCGTATGCTATATATATTAAATATGTATAAAATAAATTAAAATAAACATTATTTAATTAAAATTTGAATGTAAATTAGATTTACATTTGTGCATCTTTTTGGGATATTAATTATTGTATTTGATAATATGACGCCAAATATAAAATAATGGACACTGGGACATTATTTTGATAACCCTCGTATATATTCAAGTTTTCTTTACATGCACATAACCCGAATTGGTTTACTTTGAAGGCAAATTAAAGGCCTAAAAAGTATGTAATTTAACTAATTTTAAAACATTTGTTCGAAATATGCTCAAAACAAAAAATATATGAAGATTATTTGCAAATCTCTTCTGATCTACAAGCTAAATCCAAATATGAACAAAATAAATTTAAAAAAATTTAAATACCGCTGTATATTTATTATATTATTTAAAACTTAACCAGAATATCTTATTTTTTTTAACCAGTTGCAGATTCAAAGCAGACTTATGAACAAATTCATGTATTAAATAAATATCGAGGTAACAAACATTATTCATCGAGCTTAAACACTTATTCAAATAATACAAATTAGGAGCAGGGCAAATACAACCTCATGCAAATTCAGAGGTTGGATCAGGTGCCATAGAGAAGGGGGTTTCCTTCCGAGTTTTCAAACCCGCCGAGTTTTTTTGTCATGATCGGAAAGTAACAAAAAAACCCGTCGACAATAATTTTAACTGTGTGAATAATGGTCTACAAGTGAAAAGAAATAAATTGCTGATTATATTTCCTGTAACTTTGTTTTTTAAACCAAATTTTAAAAGTATAATCGAGAGGATTGAAGTTAATCTGAAGTAAATTGAATCAGGCCTAGAGATAAGCTCAGTTGACTATAGCAAAAAAGCAGATTCTTAACTATCTAAAGAAAAATATTCATATTTTTGTCTTATAGAAGAAAGCAGTTAAAAATTCCTGTGTATTTTTTAAACAAAATAAAGCTTAAAATACTGTAAAACTCATTTGGGGTAAATACTTAATTACAGCTTGCTGAAACAAGATAATTTTCTGGCCCCAAGACCATAAACCGAAACAATTAAGTTAGTTTCAAATTGATTAACTTTTGAAACAAATTTTGTTATAAATAAAAAAATCATCAAATTTTATTTGAAATGTTTTTCACAATTGCAAATTTTTAAGCTAATAAAAGAAATGAAACTGAAGATACTAAAAATCAAAAATTTGACTTAAGTCTGTTTTGTTTATGGTTTGGGGCCTAGTCACTTAATTTTAGAATTCATAAAAAATGCATTAACTTTTGAATCTGCAAAAAAAGACAATATGAGTATTCTTTGGAAAGACGCTTTCTAAAACCACTCACTAAGTCCAGAAGAAGATATACAGATGTAATATGAAGATAAAGAAAATTATCGTATTCATCAGCCCTTTTAGCTGATAGTAACCAGAACAAACATGACCCTTTTTAAACATTAAGGCGAGGGCGGGAGAATCATTTTTATTTGTGGGGGGCAATGTTCTGGGAGGGAAAAATTTTCCCGGTTATTGGGGCTTTTTCGTTGGTAACACGTTCATTTCTTTTTTTAAAAATTAAAAGAAAAAAGGATTGTCAATGTTGCTTATTTAAGTTATCTCTCTTTTTGAACACAAAAATGTATCGGCGGCTTTCATTGAAAATTACAGTCATGCATGATTCGAATTAAACTGTGATTGTAAAGAACACCAGTGGTATGCGGAACGTTTTTATATCTCTAAATGTGAACACACAATCCAAAATTGACTTAAAAAATCTCCCGGACACCAGTTAGTAATTGGCTAATTTGCACCCACTCCAAAAAGCCTAAATTTGACTATAAAAAGGGGGATTTAGCGTTTGGTATAATGTAAACACTACCTTAAATTTAACAGTTATATTTATCATTTTATTACTTATTGTGTATATTTATCATGTTTTTTACTTAATATTTTTTCTTTTGTTTTTTCTTTTGGTTGTGTGTCATTAACCATATACAGATTGTCTTCTTTTTGCACAATCACACGGACACAATGGTCACGGTTATTTTACGATATGAAATAGTCTGTGTAATCGTAACTTTTAACAAATAATAAAACAAATGTTTGTTATACGTTCGTGGGGATGTAAATTCGTGGGTCAGGGTTACCCACGAAAGCCATGAACATTGGACCCCCACGAATAATGATGATTCCACAGTAAGCATATTCTTTCCATGATTACAGACACAACGAGTGCTCAAACTTGTTCTTTCAAATGCCAGGATATGTATTCATCAAACAACTAAAGAAAAGTATATTTTTAACTAGACTATTGAAATCATCTTGGAGAAATGCCCTAATTTAATATATATCTTATGCGTGAAGGGAAGAACACACTTGCTGTTGCTTTCAACTCACATTTAGATATATCGACGACGCATTCAATTTGTCAATTAACAATGGTCATTTCCATTCTTATGCCTATACGATATATCCTGGTGAACTTGAGATAAAAGAGACCACAGAGTCTGACACATCGGTTTCGTATCTGGATATTTTACGTGAAAAAGAAATTAATGGTAATGTAACAACAACCAAGCTCTATGACGAACGATGACTTTCATTTTCTATCCTCAACTTCCCTTATTTATGCAGCAATATACTTCTATCACCTGCATACGGAGTATATATATCTCAGTTGATACGAAACTCAAGAGAATGTTGTATGTAAGAACAATTTCTAAAACAAGTTTAACTATAAACAAACAAGAGACGATGAAAAAAAAGTATCATCAGTCTCGTTTAAAGTCATCATTGCGTATGTTCTATGGTCGTTGCAATGACCTTGTCAGCAAAAACAATTTATTATTGAAGTCGAATGCTGACTAACGGTTTTCATACTTATTGTTAGTCCATATTTCATAAACTGAATTGAGGACGGATATTTCTGTTATTTCCCAAATATGAAAAGGAAACACACGGCGGGTGTGACCGGTCAAAAGGGGATGCTCACTCCTCCATGGCACTTGATCCCACCTCTGATGTTTTGGAGGTCCGTGTTTGCTCTTCTCCTATTTTGTATTGCTTAATGGACTTTTGATCCTGAATACTGTTAGTTATCTCCATATGTTTCACATCGCTCAATAAATACAAAACTAGATTAAATGATGATGATGCAATCTTGTTCAATCCTTTTTATCTGAAAGCTTTGTTTTTTTTTATTACAATGATTTTTTTTCTCTAGTGAAAAATATAAACTCGAAACAGATGTCAATAAACTATATTGGCATGATAAGTTAAACAGGTCTTAGCTCGGTATTTGCGATATATTTTGTAATATAAATTGTTAGAATGAAAAAAAAAATGTTCATGTGA
>NW_026940566.1:0-42500 GCF_032062105.1 Saccostrea cuccullata
AACTTAGGTGAAACAATAATGATTAAGGTAATATCTGTGTAGGTAATACATGTATATGAGACTAATGTCGTCTTCTGTACATTTAAAATACTAGCTAATTTGTGGAATGCCGGCAATCTCAGAACTTTTTGAATGAGAATGATACTATGTCTACAACATCTATATTTTTGATAGTTGTCAAATTTAATTTGAGCAATTGACGGGCTTATTCTGAATTGTTATACTTTGTATTGTACTAACGCTAGTCGACTGTTGGCAGTTTCCATTGCATATATTGAATCAGGTGGGCGACCCGTGTGACCGTTTGCGGGTGGTAGTGAACGTGAGGGAAGCTGACGCACACACTTGAATCTGTAATATTTTAAAAACCCATGTAGTATAATAAACAGCACAAGGTACATATGTGTACATGTACCCAACCATTAGCACATTCCATTTTAAGGGGTGATTAGACCCCCTCCCCCACCCCCACCCCACCCCCCTCCTTGGCGAGAGAGTTTTGACACTGTATAAAAAAATAAAGACAAATATGCGAATTTTTGACAGAATCAAGTGCCTGTATTTTCGAAATGCTACTTCTCCAACAGTTTTGGTCTGATTTCAATATAACTTGGCACACAAGTAGACTACACTAAGATATCGATTTTTGATTTCGATGATTAGTGTTGCCGTAGTTACTAAAAATAGAAATTTCTGTGAAATATTTTCAAAATGCTACTTCTCCAACAGTTTAAGTCTGATTTTAATATAACTGTGTATACACGTAGACTACACTAAAATACATAATTCTCTGCATCGGTTTTTAATTTCAATACACAGTGTTGCCATGGTTACTAAAAATAGAAATATATGTGAAATACCGTTAAAGTGCTACAGTTTTGGTCTGATTTCAATGTAACTTGGCACAAAAGTAGACTACACTAAGATATATAATTCTGTATATCAGTTTATGATTTCGGTCAACGATGTTGCCTTGGTTACTAAAATAGAAAATTCTTTGAAATACTTCCAAAATGCTAATACAAATACAGCATTAGTCTGATTACCGATATTATAATGTGGCATGCAAGTAGACTACACTGAGATACATGATTATCAGTTTCGTGTTTTTGATTTGATGAGCGATGTTGCTATGGTAACTAAAATTGAAAATTCTGTAACTTTTTTAAAAAGCTACTCCTACAGTTGTAGATTGTAATCTTGCCACAAAAAGAGACTTCATCAAGGATCATTATTCTATTTGTTGCTTTTATAAAGTTTCCTGCTACCTTTCTCTTCCTTTATTATAAGTACAAACCAGTAGAGCTACAGTCTCGACAGAGATTCTGGTTATCTCTAGATCTAGTACTATGCTTGCATGCAGGGCTCTGTGATGTTTTAAATGATTATATTCGACATGCGAATGAAAATACTAAAATATCAAAATATTGTTAATTGATAGAATATCGTCAATGTACGAAATTGAAGGTTACATCAAAATACAACAGCCAGTGAAAAATATTTTGTTGAAGTCACAAATGCTGTTCCATATATTTGCGCGAGTTATCTTTCCACACTAGAGCTCTCTAAATTCCAAAAAACAATTTTAGTGTAGGTATATGAAGGAAATTCGAAAGGAAAACTGTAAACACGTGTGGGAAGTTAAAACACGATGGAAAAGGAAAAGAACGAAATCAATTATAAGCGAAGTGAAGAACAGGTAAAATTTTACACATCTTTCTCCTTTTTAGAATAATATTGTCTTGGTTTCTCAGTTAACCTCATTAAAATTAAAAGGCCCTTAGAGCAACCACAGGGGCATCTTATCCACTCTGTTCTCTACTTCACATATAAAAATACACAAGGGAAGAATCGAAAGTAGCACACGATTTTTAAAAAAAGTCAAAAAACAACTTACTTGAGAAAAGTTACACAAATCCTGAAAGGAACTAGCGCAAATAATGTCCTAGTACTTATCCAGGCTAAAATATTCCAGATATATCCATCGTAAATAGCTTTTATCCAACTAAAACCCCAGCTTTCTGCACAGTGTGAATCTCTACGCCCAAGAAAAGATAACTCACCCGGATGACAATAGGGTAGTACCCGAGGCCTTCCGAGTGCCATTGGAAGACTTCGGGCACTACCCTATTGTCATCCGGGTGAGTTATCTTTTCTTGGGCGTAGAGATTCACACTGTGCAGAAAGCTGGGGTTTTAGTTGGATAAAAGCTATTTACGATGGATATATCTGGAATATTTTAGCCTGGATAAGTACTAGGACATTATTTGCGCTAGTTCCTTTCAGGATTTGTGTAACTTTTCTCAAGTAAGTTGTTTTTTGACTTTTTTTAAAAATCGTGTGCTACTTTCGATTCTTCCCTTGTGTATTTTTATATGTGAAGTAGAGAACAGAGTGGATAAGATGCCCCTGTGGAGCAACTTTCAGAATGTTCAGTGCGTTCTAATGTTTTTTTTTCTTGCTTTTCGCTTGTATGAATCGGAAATTACTGGTTGTAAATCCTGTCAAACTATTTTTGTTACAACTGTAGCGAAAAGATTGGAAGAAAATACGCGAGGAGAGAAGGGCACAGAAAAGAAAATGGAAAGAAGAAAAGCTACTGAAGAAGATGGAAAAAGAAGCAAAGAAACAAAAAGCAGAGGAGCAGAAAAATGAAGAAAATTCCACAGAGAAGAAAGGGGGACGACCCTACACTGTGTCTATAGCTCTACCAGGATCTATTCTGGACAATGCGCAGTCACCAGAGCTAAGGACCTACTTAGCAGGACAGGTAGGCTGAGATGATACAGTTTATCTAATGCCCTGTTAACATGGAGTGTTTAATTGGCAATAAATTAATGTGAAGTAAACTAATGCGAATCAAACGAATGCGAATCAAACTAATGCGAATCAAATATTGCTTTCACACGACAGCTAATTGCGAATTAAAATTTTAGCACGGCTATTTTGACGTCATTTGCAAATCACGTCACCTTATGCAGAAGCAGATCCATTTGACATAATGGTAAAGTGTCTGTATACACATTTTAATGATTAACAAAATTTTCCTTAGTTTTTCACTTAAAAATACCACAAGTACTGTACCTATAGCTGACCACTGACAAGTAGCATTTGACTAAATTTTGCCATTACGCATGCATCAGAATTTAATTCGAATTAGCTTCGCTTAGCGTTTACATGGAGCTAATGCGAAGTAATTTAATGCACAGTAAACTAATTCGAATTAAACTAATTAGCATTAAATTCTCCATGTGAACGCTACACTAAGCGAAGCTAATTCGCAATAACTTTACGTTTAATTTGAATTAAACTCTCCATGTGAACAGGGCATTAACAAAGCCAGAAGTTGTGCGAATCTCAAGTAAAATCGTTGGGGGTATTTATGGAAGGGAAATACTTTGTGTTTTGCTAGAGATGTACAATGCCTTATATGCCTGCATCTCAAGTGACAAGAATTTCACATGAATTTCATGTGAAAAAATAATACCAAACTTGCTTTTACAGTTTCTGTATTTTTCTACAACATTTGTGCTCTGCAATGATTATTCCCATACAGACAGTAAGAAAGCTTTTAAGAAAATATTTGCAGAAGTGATATTACAGTAATTCTTACTTACAGATTGCCAGAGCAGCTGTGATCTTCAACATTGATGAAATCATCATTTTTGATGAGATATTCTCTAAAGAGTCCTCCATAGAGGGAGAATTCCAAGGAGTGGGCAAGAAAGGTCATGCTAACGTCCAGATGGCCCGGATCCTGCAGTATCTGGAGTGTCCTCAGTACCTCAGGAAATCCTTCTTCCCGCACCACAAGGATCTCCAGTATGCAGGGATCTTGAACCCTCTAGACAGTCCCCACCACATGAGGGCCGAGGATGAAGTGTTGTATAGAGAGGGGGTGGTCCAGAATAAACCAGTCAAGGCGGGGAAAGGATCACTGGTCAACTGTGGGTTATATAAGGTAAGGGGAGAGGGCCTGTAATACTGCAAAAATTGCAACAATGTTTGTTGGGGGGGGGGGGTGCAATTTTTAATATAGTTTCTCAAAATTTATCACCTTGCAAAAAGTTTTCTGTTAGGAACTCTCCTAAACAACAAACCTGTATATTTTGTAAATTCTTTAACTTCTGCAAAAAAATTAATCCTCACACAAATGCTTTGATAAAAAAATGTCCAATTTTACATATAGGACATTAGTAAGAGTTATATAAGGTAACTAAAAATGATAGACCACAAAGGTATAAATTTTGAAATTGTAAGTTAGTGAAGTTATAAACAAAACAGACTGATACACTATATTTATTTCAGCAAGATGTACAGATAGACAAACTTCTACAGCCAGGAATTCGAGTCACAGTGAGGATTAACCAGTACGATTCCTCACGGAGGATACTGAAGGGCCAGGTGGTCTCCCCCTCCACCCCGAGGGAAGACTCCGGTCTATACTGGGGTTACTCCGTCAGACTAGCCAAAAGTATTGGAGCAGTGTTTACAGAGTGTCCGTACAAGGACGGCTACGACTTGACTATAGGGACCTCTGAGAGAGGGGAGTGTGTGGACGATGTGAAAATTGACACAAGTTTTGGTCATGCTCTGATTGTGTTTGGGGGAGTACAGGGACTCGAGGCCAGTCTGGAGTCAGACGAAGCCTTGGACATTGACGATCCCAGTCTGTTGTTTCAGTACTATATGAATACCTGCCCTAACCAGGGAAGTCGGACTATTCGTACAGAAGAAGCCATTCTCATCAGCCTCGCCTCTATCAGACCTAAATTAACAGGGCTGGGGAAAACTTGATGTTTTATTGTATATGCAAGTGTAAAATTGTACAGGTAGAAAATAAATGTGATAAATGTTGTTATTATACCTCATTATAAATATTCTACACAACGGGTTATCTGATTGGTTCTAGGTTATCACGTGATCGGGCCGTAAAACTTCATATTTCCCGTCGTCGGCACGCTTTTCATCATATTCCACCTCTTCGGAACACCTAGTGAATTTTCCCGCAATATAGTTCTTGTTCGTTGAACGAAAACTGCTGAGAGTAGTAGACGTCACAATAGCCTGGTTTACGTCACAAAACTAATGACAATGTGTTGACCAAAGGGTTTTATAGTAACTTTACGTTAACAATGGTGTAAATTAGAGAGCGGTGCCGAATTTGAAAGTTTATGTTTATTTAAAAGGTTTTGCTTGTTTCGGTATAATAAACAATTCATTGCATGATAGTGAGGGAAATATGAAGACTTATTCAGCCAAGAAATATCATATTCCCCTCGGGCGAAGCCCTCGGGGAATATGATTTTTCTTGGCTGAATAAGTCTTCATATTTCCCTCACTATCATGCAATAAATGTATAATATCTTTTATATTTAATAAACAGTAATAATATCTACTTGAACAAGCTAATTCAGAGAATCTGTGTCTCCTATTTGTAGAAATAAATAGGTGTTTTATTCAGGCCATAGGGGGTTGTGGTATATAATGTCATTGCAAAAGTTCAAAGGCTTCTTGATATATTGCCTAGAATCAAAAGTATTAAAATCGACAGAATTTTTATGCCCCGCCATGAATATGGCCAGGGCATATAGTGTTTGTCATGTCCGTCTTCCGTCCTTCTATCACACTTTGCGTTTAGCTCTGTTCAAAGCTAAGTTTCAAGAAACTATCCAAGATATTTTCATCAAACATCATATGCTGATAGATATTGAT
Organism: Saccostrea cuccullata; assembly: GCF_032062105.1. Taxonomy (NCBI): domain Eukaryota; kingdom Metazoa; phylum Mollusca; class Bivalvia; order Ostreida; family Ostreidae; genus Saccostrea; species Saccostrea cuccullata. The sequence goes on from NW_026940566.1 coordinate 5,716, forward strand.
GAGGGCTATGCAACTGTATCAACATTTTTTAACCTTGAACTCACTTTTCTTAAATTAGTGTTTAGCTCAGTTTTAATCATACCATTAAAGATGGCGTTATCAAACTTCACATGTTGATACAAACTTGCATGGATGATGCATCTAGGAAAGAACACTACCAGACTTGCTTCGGATGCTGGATCTGACCTACATTTTCCAGATGAGTGACCAGGTTTAAGTTTTTGGAGCAGGTCCATTCCTAAGGAAGTATAAGCCCTACTTGGACCAAACTTGCATGGATGATGCATCTAAGGATGGACACTATCAGACTTGCTTCGGATGCTGGATCTGACCTACATTTTCCAGATGAGTGACAAGGTTAAAGTTTTTGGAGCAGGTCCATTTTCAAGGAACTTGTCAACAATTAAATCTTGATGATGTAAGTTTACAAGTTGATATGGCCACCCATAAGCCCTACCCAAACCAAACTTGCATGGATGATGCATCTAGGGATGAACACTACCAGACTTGCTTCGGATGCTGGATCTGACCTATATTTTCATTCCCAAGTAACAATAAGCTCTACCTGAACCAAACTTGCATGGATGATGCATCTAGGGATGGACACTACCAGACTTGCTTCGGATGCTGGATCTGACCTATATTTTCATTCCCGAGTAACTATAAGCCTTGCCTGAACCAAACTTGCATGGATGATGCATCTAGGGATGGACACTACCAGACTTGCTTCGGATGCAGGATCTGACCTACATTTTTATTCCCAAGTAACTATAAGCCCTACCTGAACCAAACTGATCAAACTTTATACACATACAAATTTTCATATTACTTTACTAATATATCCTTGGCGGGGCATTCATGTCCTATGGACATATTTCTAGTTTATTTATCACCTTGACCTTTTGACCTCATGAGCAATATGTGTCTTCCCTACATCAAAGGGAGTTCCTATGCTCAAAGGCATCTTGAGATATGTGGAAACGAAAGTGTTACAGACAGACAACTGTACAGAGAGACAGACACAGAGGAAACTTATAGTCCCTCCCAGTTTCACCGGTAGGGGACTTAAACATGTCTTTGATGCACCAGGAGACAGAAGGTTACTTTGTGAATGCAGTGTAACCATTACTCTTCCATACTAGAGTTTTACTGTGAGATACTTTTGACTCGGTCCCTTATTTGACACCCCACAAGGATATGACCCGATTTTGCTGAGGTCACAAAGCCAAGGGTCAAACCAGAAATTGGATAGTGAATTCTCAATATTCTAAGAACCATGTGCTTCAATTGTCTGCTTAGGATCCCTTTCCTTGACAGATATTTAACTTGTTACAATGGTTTCCCTTAAGTAGCAGATGACCTTTGATTTGATGTCACAAAACCATGGGTCATACTGGAGACAGGAAGACAGTGACTTCTCAATATTTTAAAGAATCATTTGCTTTTCAGAAGACATCAAATCTGGTATACTGGTTCTCTATAAACAGTAACTTACATGGTCACAGTCACACTGTTTAGGTTCACAGAAACCTTTGCCTGACCAATATCAAACTTTCATTGGTACATTTTTTCCTCCCAAAGAGAGGATGGCCTCTAACGATTTAGGAGCCACAATGTATAACTGAAAAGATGAAAATATTGACTTGAAAATCCTTTGCCTGGCAGACATATAAAGCTTGGTTCATTTCTTTCACCTAAGAAGTAGATGACATGTGTTGATTTTGAGGTCACAAGGTCAAATTTTACAGGTCAAATTGGACATAGGATCTTAAGAATCCTGAAAGTATATATACATATAAAATACATGGTTACTGTCTTGAAATATACGCGATATTTGGGCGAGGGTAAGAAAACGTGATAGAGGGTGAGTACATTGCAATATACAAGACGTCACAATGCTTTTAGCACGAGGCTTTATTAGGGCAGTGACCGGATAAAGCTTTGGTTTATTAGATTACCTTTATTAGGTCAATGCAAGAGGTAGTTGCAGGATAAATGTAATTATACTCCTCATGATGAGCATTATTGAAGATCAATTTCAATAAATGTGTGGATCTGACTGGTACATAATTTTCACAATAATATACAGACATTTTGAATATAAATTTGATCCTTTTCACTGAAGGGGGGTCTATGTTTTTAAAATTCACATTTATTTACATAAGACATCAAGTCATTTTTAAGTCAATATTTATTGTACTTTGTTATCAAAAAGTTTGTAAATGTATAACAAAATAACAACTATCTCAACACATAAATAACAGAAAAAAATGTACACAATCCACTAGCAGTCCACCATACAAGCAGCAGTCATCCTTAACTAGGATTCAGGCAATAAACTCAGGCAGTGAGATCAAATATTTATGTGAATGAGTTGTGTCCCATTGGAAAAAAATACAAAATATAAACCTGTTGCCATCAAGTTTTAGTAAAGTTTTAATCTACATGAAAAAGATGTTTGTTATGTATTCTTTGTAGAAAATATATTTTTTTCAATTCTTGATTCATAGAATTCATTTCCTTGTTTTATCTAAGTTAAAGAAGCCACAAAATTAATTTAGATTTAAATAACTTTCATAGAGAAAAAAGCAGATTCAAAATATGTGTCATGTATAGAAAAATATATATACAAATTTAAAAAAAAAAATTTTGTGTAAAAAAGATAATCTAAAACAAAAACAAACTTTAGTTTGTGCAATTGGTGTTAGCTGTGGAGAATTTTGGTATTTCAAGGGAAATTGCTAAATATGATTATACCGTGTAGGTAGAAATTTTAGCGAGACGCAAATTTAGCGATTTGTCCTTAAAAACTGGTATTTCATTTTTAGCAAGATGTATTTTTAGCGATTTTAAAATGACCACCAAAGAAGCTATAACAAATAAAACACAATTTATTTTTAGCGATATTTAATTTTAGTGTTCTCGACACCCTCGCTAAAAATTCTGCTTAAACAGTATTACCATGGTTATAGTTAAAATGCCAAAATTCTCAACAATATTTTTTGAGCCACACATACACTAGTATGTCTCTAAAATGTAGGATGCAAGTTACAAATATGCAATGTTTCTTTGATATCTGAAAACTTAACTTCAACTCAACTGTAAACATTTCATTAAGAACTCTCAAGACAGAAGATAGCCCGAATTAACTGTGACAGTAAATCCTACTATTTTTAAAAATACATTTGTATTAAATAATTTAAAGATTTTCTTGGTTTGAAGAGGAAATACAGAAATACTGGCTGCTTACATGTAGTGTTGAGTTAAATCAGAAATCATTTTTGATTTGACAAATTAAAAAAAAATGAATTTTTCACCAACATTTTTGCTAGCAAGGATAAAGCACTTTTTAATGAACTTGCATAGAAGTTCTCTTATAAAACATGATACAATGAAATGAAGGTGATATTTGGCACATTTTTATTGCATCTGTTGTAGCAATATCTCCTGCTTGAAAAAATCCATAAACATGATATTTTTGATGGAAGACTAGATAAACAGAGAAAACTTGAGAATTAAGTATTAAATGTTAATTTATATAAATGACATCCGACTCCTCAGCAACACTGTTTTCCTCCGGGGAAATATAACGAGCCCGTTTTTTAGTCCTGTATGATGATGATGCCCCATCACCGTACTCAAAGTCACTGTCCTCCTCGTAACGGACGGTCTGTTTACCCTGCTTGCAAATTTGCCAAAACCACGAAGCACTGACCTTGATTGAACCTGTAGAAGCTCGAGTGGTGTAATGGTTGCTTGCATTTCCATTTGTCAAAGGCCTTTTTCCTATTCAAAATGCAGAGATTTATCAGTACCTTCTCAGGGGCTGAAATTCGGCCCCATTCCAAATTGAAAATGAGTTCAATTTTCCCAATTTGGCAGTATTTTTTCCGAATTGCAGAACAATGCTTTGTTATTAAATTATCTTGTATTAAACACATAGTAAATTTGTCAGATTATCTGTAATTTTCCTCAATTTAACTCATTTAGCAAAGCTACAGTCGTGACATGTTTAAAAATATAGCCAATTTTAATCCAAAGAGCCATAGCGCATTTGATAGTCCCTTTCGCCTACTCATTGACAAAAAGTGATTTTTTAAATACATTGTTTAAACATATTTGTGTCATACAATGTTAGTTTATTCATGACTTAATAACAAGAGGCCCAAGGGCCTTGAATCGCTCTTCTGATAAATTGTACAATCTATCACTTCTATTTAAAGCCTCTAAGTATCCTAAGACCCAACTTGCATCAACTGACAAAGGTTGATGATTCTTAGCCAATTAGGACTGAAGATATTTTAATAAAGCTAAAAAAAAAAACCCTTCGGTAAAACCCTAAAAAAACAAGGACTGCATTGTTGTAGAAGTCCCCGCTTGAGGCCCCGATGTTCCTGGTCCCATTCCCTGTCTGGCCCCTGTCATAGTGGCCTGCATCAGCTGCATCTCTTGCTATTGAATCTGGTCCTGAATTCTCTGTTACTCCCGCTAATGCTGCAGCTCTTTCTGATCCACCTGTCAAAGCAATACATATATCATGTATTAAACAGATACCCTGGGTATCGTGTATTTTTGCTTGTAATTTTCTTTTAAAGCTGTATAATTATTTTTGTTTAGTTCTCTAAAAAATTCTAAATCAGCATAAAGTTACACCTAAACCAGACCAATTATAACCAATCTTTTCAAAATCTGCCAGTATCTTTTACTTTTACCTGATTGATATTAACAATTGTACCGGATAAAATATTGATATCTTCTCAATTCAAAAGTAAAATGGCACAGGCAATGTTAACTCTTTTGAAATCTATTTTTTTTTCTCTTTTTCATCACAGTAACATAATATGTATGCTTTACAATGATAAACATTCACATGTATTAAGTCTAGTAGAGTATTACACAATGGATTCATACCTGTCTTTTATGGGCCTCTTGTTGAGCTGCAGTTTGTCGTGAAACCATTTGTTTGATGACCGTTTGTACTTGTTGTGTCAGCTGCTCCTGTGGTAGGTGTGGGTACTACAAACAAAACACGAAACAGAAATCATCAGGATGTACAATGCTCAGGTGAGCTAAAATGCACATTGATTTGGAAAACCCTTGTCTCTGTCAAAAACTAGAGATTTTCCATAATTTTTTTTAAATAGACAAAATATTAATAGATTTTGTTAAGATTTTACGCTTTTTTTTGATGAAGTGCAAACTTGCTAGTTGTCCAGTAACTTATTTCATTGAAATTATCATTCTACATCAATATATGTAGTAATCCCCGACTGCTGTATCATCATTAATTTTTTGTCAGTTGCTACTATCAATTTTAAATTTCTTCTTGTATGTTTTTCTCTTTACTTGTATGCCCTGATGGGCCCCATATTGGTATTAATAAATCTTATCTTATATTCTATCAAAATACGTGGTCTATCAAAATCTGCATGTTATATTTTCCAGGCAAATTATTGATGATCAATTTGCAAAACTGTCCTTTAGATCAGAAAAGCTCACTATGGCCCTCAGCTCAAGTGAGCTAATAAAATGTACACTGTTGATGCACTATCACTATTACCAGCTAATAAAATGTACACTGTCCCAAATGAAAAAAAGGGGGAAACAAAATACTATAACAAACTACTTACAAAACATATGTTTTGAAAGTGTTTTGATAGTATAGCAAATCACATGCAAATGAGCTAACAAAACACTATAACAAGTTACTTTGAAAACACTCTAACAAACTACTAACAAAACGCTTTAACAAAATACTTACGAAACACTCTAACAAACTACTAACAAAACACTGTGTTTTGATAGTATTCCATTAGTATAGAAAATCACATGCAAATGAGGCTAACAAAACACTCTAACAAAATACTAACAAAGCATAAGTAACAAATCATCAATAAACCACTAAATTTGAATTTTTAAAATTATAATTAGCAAATTCACAAGTCTTTGAAAACATCTAAACACAGTCTCATATTGAAACATTACATGTATAAACATCTTGTTTCACAGTATTTTGAATTCCAGGTTTGACATTATTGTTCAATAGACAATAGCACACCATTCCAACATTAAAAAACACCGGCCAAGTTCGATTCATGATCACTCTCTTATATCAATCATTCTCTGCAGTGAAATCCTTTGGTGTAAGAGATATAATTCTCAATCCATTGACCATTTCTCCATTCACATACATTTTCACAGAATTTTCAAGTATAATTATAATTCATTTAACCCAGTGCTTAAAACTGATCTAAGCTGGGTAGTATATGGATTAAAGGTCGATCAATCTTAAAATGAACAAAAACCCAATAAAAACAGGCCATATACACATCCACATTCACAGATTGAAGGTTTAACTGTAGTCCAGTTTAAAAGAACTTTATGTCATGCAATAAATAAATACCTTTGTTATATCCAGATTCATCCTGATTTTGCTTTTTCCAATCAGGGATCAATATATATACTAACACTTTACATGTCCCTTCACCAATCTCTTTGTTTCTCTCTGACCTAGTGCTGGTGGTTTGAAAATTGGCGCAAAACTAGTAACACAGGATATAAATAGATAAGTTGTTCTTGGAAGATTTTACTGCTCTTAGATAAGTCAACCCTTAACGTGTCTGTTAATCAAATGAAATGCTAACAAAATATTAATTTGATGCAGACAAGTATAATGAAACACTTTCAAAATGCAATTTCATTCTGCAGAGTGTAATGAAACATTAATAAAACACCAACATTGTAACGAAACATTAACAAAATACCATGCCACCCCATCCTGTAAAGTATAGCATTGATGTTTCGTTAAATGCAACACTTTCAAAACATACTAAGAAAATATAAAAGTATGATTTGGTAGTGTTTTGAAGATATTTTGAAAGTATTTTGTTAGATTTCTTTTTCATTTGGGGTTGATGCACTATCACTAGTACTATTACCTTTTGTTTCATGTCCTGTACCAGCTGTAGAAGGTTCTGCTGTGTAAAAGCCTGCATATTGAATCCTTGGTTATACATATCTGGCATGCCATACTGGGACTGCTGCTGCATTTGATGTGGCATGTTGTTGAAACCAATATTTGGCATGTTTGCTATAAATTTTTAAAATGTTTATATTAATAAAATGAAATCAAGACCAAGTGAAATAAAACTTGTGAACATTTTTACATTACTATGCAATCTAATTAAAACTAGAAAATTGACCAGTCAGCAAGGGCCCCACTTAAGGGTAGAAATATAAGGGTACAGCTTCTGAAATAAGAATTTTACTTGATTACAAAAATAATATATGAATATATGAAAAAAATTAAAGAAACAACTGTATTTTTCAAATTTCAAGATAATTCCTGAATGTCCAAAAACCTGTAGTGACCTTGTATTTACATAAAAGAGGGAAAATCTCATGTCTTATAATAACTCAATTAAATGTGTATTTAAAAAAGATTTAGTATGCAGGTGTTCTATAAAATGCTAGCCTCCTCAACTTCAAAACAAATTTCATTTGTAGACAAAGGTGTTCATTAATTTTCATTTGGCAGATAAAGATAAGCCTCTACATTTTCTGCAGCAGGCTAGATCATTTATCCCAAGGTGTTTAATTGTACTGCTCTTTCATCCTTTTCTTTTAAATTTACATTAAAAGAACTTTTTTCAGCAATAGACAGAATAGGGTTATTATTTGATCAACTGTTAAAATTAACAGCATTAAGGCAGCAAAAATAAATTAAATAAATAATTTAAAAAAATAATAATCACAATACAGTAAAACTCGTTTAGTATGAACACGTATATAGCGAATTCACGGATATAGCGAAGTTTTTTTGGGTCCCCGGCAAAATTCTTAACAAATCTTTGTAAAATTTTACGGTTATAACGAACTCTGATATAACGAATTTACGGATATAGCGAAGTGATTTTGAGTCCCATTGAGGGTTAAATATAATGAAATTTACATCTTTTATAACGAACTTTCAAAGATTATAAAAAAAATGAAAAATTGAACTTACTTTATTTCCTTTTAGCATTTGTATATAAGATTCAATTCATTAGAAAACCTTAGTTATCGAAGATATTTCTTGTAATATTTGCTTCTCTAACATAGTTGGTAGTAATACTTGAAGAAAAACATGCATAAAGTGAATTCGCTATAATGGTTATATGAATTCGTTAAACGGATATAACGAATTACGGCTATTAGTGAATTAAATTCACAGGTCCCCAGGACTTTGCTATTAACAAGTTTTACTGTAAAGGAATTATATATATATATATATATATATATATATATATATATATATATATATATATATATATATATATATATATATATATATATATATATATATGAAGCACTAAAAATGACCAACGACACGAACAATGAAAATTTTCAAATTTTCGGGACGCCCTGTCCCTTCCTCAGAACAAAGAAAAAAGTTTAAAAGTCATCAGAACAAAGAAAAAAGAGAAACAAAAACAACTAGCACTACTAGTATACCCGATAGACCGGACGCATTTCATAGTGGTCCAGATTTCTTTCTTTATTAGTGTTCTTAAAAATTTCCAATCCAACATGTAATTAAGTATGTAAATATCTAGTGTTTAGTAATTTAGTAGTAGTCTGCTAGTTGTTTTTGTTTCTCTTTTTCCTTTGTTCTTATGACTTTTTAACTTTTTTCTTTGTCCTGAGGAAGGGACAGGGTGTCCCGAAAATTTGACAACTTTTATTGTTTGTGTCGTTGGTCATTTTTAGTGCTTTATATAAATTTCCATCTGTGACCTTGTATCTACTTCGTAGATCCGACATTTAGGATATACAGTGTTGTTGGTTTTTTAGTGCTTTATATATATATATATATATTGTAACGAGACCGAGGGTATCGTGTTATAATTAACTCGTGGGCCGCTATTGGTTTTTGTGGTCACTGGTCGAGATTTGATGGTAACGTTGGTCACAGTTTATGTTATGGTCAATGACCAATTTTTGGTCACTTAATTGGTTAACAGAATGACCAACTTTTGGTCACCTCTTTGGTTGACGTAATGACCAACTTTTGGTCACTTATTTGGTCGACGTAACGACCAACTTTTGGTCACTTAATAGGTTGACGTAATGACCAAATTTTGGTCACTTTAAACAATGTTTCTTAGGAATAACACTTGTTAAAAGTTGATAACATTTATTAAGACGATCAAATGGTTCACTTATAAACACACAAAATGGTACACTGTAACTTGGTTGGTACAACGTTATTTGGTTAACAAAAAGGTGACCAACCGATGGTCAATCCAGGACGTTCCTAATAACTTGGTTTCCTTTAATGGTTTCGTATACATAGACTTGGTACCGTCTTATAACCGAAGTATACGGAGTCGTTCCCCAAAGTGACTTAGGTCACTTTTCCCTTACCAGGGAAGGCTGTGTGCTCCGAGTCGCTCCCCACAGCCGACTGAATTCAGAACCCAAAACAGCTGGTTTATATAGACAAAAGTTGTTATGATGACGTAAGAGACAATCAGAAACCTATTACGTCACAATCAATACAATCAATAAGTTAGCGGGTTTTAACCATCAAAATTACCTACTAAATTAATAACGTTGTACCCATATAAAACATACAAAATACATCACTTTGTCATTAAATTATACATGTGAAATTAATAAAGTCATTAAATCAATTATTGTTCATTTCTTTCATTAACTGTTCATTGACAAATATTTACGGAGTTTATAAACATCGGGTTCAAGTTCCATATATTCCAAACTTGTAAACAAGAGTTAACCCGAATTTCACAGGTACACTTCGTGAAACGTAACATTACCCCCTTCTTAAGTCGAAACGTCCTCGTTTCGGGGTATTTAATCAATGACTTATTCAAGTCTACTGGTAATGTCTTTCGAGATACGCGTTACACGGATATAATGTCATCTGCTTCACCACAAAACAGCTTCATCTGGTCATGATTCACATATTTTGGTTTCTCGGCTGTAGACTTTCTCACTTTGAATACCGAATCGGACACGGCACTTAACACTGTGTAAGGTCCATTCCAATGAACCTTAAGTTTAGGACATCTTCCTTTGGTCATTGACTTTGACGCAATCCACACACATTGTCCTGGAGTGTGCTTAATCTGGTTTGACTTGGTGCCATACTTTCGTTTCTGGTTATCGGTTGCTTCTATCCATCGGGTGCAATAATCTGAACTGGTAACAACGTCCTTGTTACCCTTCTTGGTCCGTGGTAAAGGACCAAGGATGTCGTTGGCCACTTGTTCCAGTGGTTCCCTAGCTAAACATTGACCCGGTTTTCCTCTGACTTCCCTTGGTTGATTCTTCTTTGAGTCACCAACGGTACAGTGTCTGATATGCTTCTCAGCGTCGTTTGTCTCCTTCTCGTCACGAAGTTCACATAGTCGTCGGTCATCATTATCATTGTGTAAAGCTTCTTGTACGCAAATTTTGAACACAGGATTGTGTTCACTCTTAATGTCACATGGTAATTTATTCTTTCCCAATGTAAGAGTTCCTTCACCCAAATTCAATTGACAGTTATGCTGTTTAAGAAAATCAAGACCTAAGATCATATGTGACTCAACGTCAGCGACGACCACTTTATGTTCCGTAACTTCACCATCAATACCAATTTGAAGTTCAGTCTGACCTTCTGGTACAACTAAATCGCCGTTTGCCATTTGTAAGTTACTATGGTTTGGAAATAATTTAGGTCTCACACATCTTTCTATCTCGTAATATTTCTTTGGATGAATAACTGTTATAACTGAACCCGTGTCGATGACACAATTTATTTTCACATTGTTAACAAGCACATCAATTGTTAGTAAGTTGGTACTGCGAGTATTTGAGTTCTTTATTCCAAAAACATGTGGCCTTTTCTGTTTTGTAGTTGACGTTTGGCCGCCGACGTCAACTACTGCGCGTTTCCCTGGTTCTCGGGTTCTCTGGTCGTCACGTCCTTTACGTATTCTGGTTTTCTTTGGTTTCTGTATATTTTTCATTTTTTAGGTGTCGTTGTAGTAACCTGCATTTACGTTTGATGTGACCATCTTTCTTGCAGTAGAAACAGGGACCTTTCTTGTAAAGCTTCTTATCTGTGTTTTGGTTGATCATGGCTACTAGGTCTGATTCGTAATTATTTCTGTCGGTAAATGCTGGTTCCTCTGTCTGCATACGCACTGCCACTGTATTTCGTCTTCCCCGTGCTTGTTGAAAGGCCTAGCTCATATTCCAATGCCAGTCGCACTGCATCTTTTAGGTCTGTAGGTTTTTCTTTGAAACACTGCCCATTCCATTTCTTGGTCATTTAAACTTCCGATGAACGAATCTTTGGTTATCTGGTCGCGGAAACTTAGGGGTGCGCTCGGGTATGACATCCTTGTAAGTCGCTTTATGTCTTGCATTAACTCTGTGATCGTTTCGTTTTTCTTCCGTATTCTGCTCTTTAGTTGCGTCTTATAGATTTCTGTTTGGTTTTCTGGGTCAAATCTTGCTGCTAGTGCGGTAACAAGGTGACGAAAATTATACCGATATTCTGGTTGTAGGTCACTCAAAACGCTTAGTGCCGGGCCGCGTAGACTGGTAGCTAACTCTAATGCCTTTGTTTCCTCACTCCAGTGGTTCAATTGGGCAATCATGTCGAAATGAACTATGTAGTCGTTCCAGTTCATTATACAGTAGAGACTCGCTATTACGGTGACGGTTTTATACGATAGAACGCTTATTACGTTGTAAATTCAAAGCACAAATCCATTTCTTAACAAATCTATACAAAAAAGAACTGTTTATTACGTTGTCCAAAATCGCCAGGTCTCAGTAATACGATGTAAAAATTTTGTCAAAATATTTTTTCACTCCGTGTTTATTCAGTGTTGATTGCTGGTAGACACTTAAGGAGACGCTAAATAAACATTGGAACACCTGTGCTCTGAGAGAGTGTTAACTAACAGGGCAGTTAGGTGATTAGTGACGCTTGATTGCACCCACCTGGACTGTGTCAGCGAACCCAGCAGATTTGGAGACGTGCCAAAGCCATTGTTAAACAATTAAAGTTTACTCATAAACCTAGCTTCTTCTTTATCTATCACTGTAATTTCTTTTAAATTCTTTTATTCTTTATTTCATACTTATTTAATAAATTAATTTAATAAACAAAAGGTTCTATTAAATATTATGCATGTAAGCTGTCCATACACATAATGTGTAATTTCGTTTGCATATAAACTGCGTAAATAAACAGCTTGGGTATCAAACATAATTTGGACAAATTTTGAACTCCACTACAAACGTTTTAACAGCTTGGGTAGTGGTTTGGATTACCTCTCAGTTGTCAGCAGAAATACAGATCCATAATTGCTGAACTGCTAATTGACCTCTGTTCAGTAATTAAAAAAAATTATTTTGACAGATTGCTTGTCTATTTACTTTAACCTTTTTCTTTGAATAAAAAAAATCTTATTGTTTATTTAGAAATGACTTTTAATTAAATACAAACTGGAAGAGAATAAAATAATCAGAATTTTGGTTGTTGTCTATATATGTATAGAAATGACTATGATTACGAAGACATTGAAATTTTCACGAACGCATTATCTGGACAGAAACGAAAGTGAAAGTACATGTTACAGAAAATGGCGGCAATTAAAGGAAGATTTTCGAAGTTTCTATTAAAAAATGTGCTCTATACTCTTACTATGTTGGAAAAAGAAGAAATAGCATCATGAAAATAAGTTTTAAAGATAAGTAATCAATGAATAAAGTTTATATGGCATATTGGAGAAGAATTTGAGCATGAAAAGGAGATAGAAGGAGAAAAAAATATACCCCCTAGTACAAGAACACGTTTTCCAAACGATGTTTTACTGGATTTTATTGGGAACTTTTATTACGTTGCCCTCGGTATTACGATATTTTACCGTGACAAAGTGAACATCGTAATAACGGATCTCTACTGTACCATCAAACGTTGCTGGTTTCCTCCCTTTAGGTTCCGGGGTACGCCTAAATCCGTGGTCATGGACTTGTCTTGTGTGACCATAATTTGGTACATCGTAATCAAAGCTGCACATGGTCGGCTGAAATTTGTTGGTCCTAGCATTGGTAGTGTAACTTCGTGGTAACGTCGGGTTTGACCAACTTGTCCTAGTATGTTCGTAATCACGAAAGTCGTCATACGCATTTTGTAGAGAAGTATTTCTGTATGGTCGATGTTCACTGTGTATTTGGTCATCTTTGGACGTAGTACTGGTACCGGATTGAACGCAATTTTGGTCTACATATTGGTTGGTAGAACTCGTTGGTCTCACTTGAGATTGTAATAGGTTTATTTGGGACTTCAAGGTTTTTAATTCTTGTAGAATTGTGTGTAGAGTATTGTCGGTACATGCGTTGACTGCACTGCCGTCTCCTATCTGGTCGTTGTTATTAACCCGCAAAAGAACTTCTTTGCTTGGAGTACCGTCGATAAACTGTGGTTCTTTTGGTTCTGTATTATGGTCACTTTCCTCAATCAATTTTTCGTTCCTAGACATCTTTGTAATGGTTTAGGTTTACAATTCACAGAATAGCGGATCCCACCGCTGCCACCAATGTAAGGGAACCGAGGGTATCGTGTAATAAACTCGTGGGCCGCTATTGGTTTTTGTGGTCACTGGTCGAGATTTGATGGTAACGTTGGTCACAGTTTATGTTATGGTCAATGACCAATTTTTGGTCACTTAATTGGTTAACAGAATGACCAACTTTTGGTCACCTCTTTGGTTGACGTAATGACCAACTTTTGGTCACTTATTTGGTCGACGTAACGACCAACTTTTGGTCACTTAATAGGTTGACGTAATGACCAAATTTTGGTCACTTTAAACAATGTTTCTTAGGAATAACACTTGTTAAAAGTTGATAACATTTATTAAGACGATCAAATGGTTCACTTATAAACACACAAAATGGTACACTGTAACTTGGTTGGTACAACGTTATTTGGTTAACAAAAAGGTGACCAACCGATGGTCAATCCAGGACGTTCCTAATAACTTGGTTTCCTTTAATGGTTTCGTATACATAGACTTGGTACCGTCTTATAACCGAAGTATACGGAGTCGTTCCCAAAAGTGACTTAGGTCACTTTTCCCTTACCAGGGAAGGCTGTGTGCTCCGAGTCGCTCCCCACAGCCGACTGAATTCAGAACCCAAAACAGCTGGTTTATATAGACAAAAGTTGTTATGATGACGTAAGAGACAATCAGAAACCTATTACGTCACAATCAATACAATCAATAAGTTAGCGGGTTTTAACCATCAAAATTACCTACTAAATTAATAACGTTGTACCCATATAAAACATACAAAATACATCACTTTGTCATTAAATTATACATGTGAAATTAATAAAGTCATTAAATCAATTATTGTTCATTTCTTTCATTAACTGTTCATTGACAAATATTTACGGAGTTTATAAACATCGGGTTCAAGTTCCATATATTCCAAACTTGTAAACAAGAGTTAACCCGAATTTCACAGGTACACTTCGTGAAACGTAACAATATATATATATATATATATATATATATATATATATATATATATATATATATATATATATATATATATATATATATATTCAAAATTTAAATAATGTCTCAGTAATCGGATAACAATATTAAAAAAAAAATTAAAAAGAAAACACTTAACTGAGGATTTTTGTGTTTTCCTTTTAATTTTTTTTAAATATATATATATATATATATATATATATATATATATATATATATATAAAGCACATTTCACAACAACTCTTAAACTAACATAACTGCCCTAAGTGAAGAAATATTAATATAGAAAGCACAAAGAAATTCACTTTTACATGGATACCCACTTCCGCCCCAGCCCGGGGTTGAACTCTCGACCTTCGGAATCTGTCTCCTAGCAATGCAGGAACAGTGCGCTAGACCGCTTGGCTATCTAGGCAAGTCAATAAACTTGCTTTCGATGCCGATGGAATTCTCGCGGCGCTGCCCTACACTACACGGTCATTGAGAATAGAAGTGAGATACAGTTATTTGGACATTAGTTTTAACAGAGGATTGTTACCAATACATGTTGTAATGAAATTAATTATTATTTATAAAGCACACATTTACAACAACTCTTAAACTAACATAACTGCCCTAAGTGAAGAAATATTAATATAGAAAGCACAAAGATATATAATACTAGAGCCGAGCTCGTTGCAAAGCAACGAATAGGTCTTCCGTTGGAGCTACGAATAGGAAGACGTAACCTTGAGTCTAGGTCAAAAGCCACATACTAAAGATATACAAGTAAAAAACCTAAAGGCTTGTAAAGGAAGCAACTTACAATGTTTCGCCAGGAAAAAGACTGTAAAGGAATGTATGTGACCTTGAACTTTTTAAATGACCTTTCGTCAAGCAATGAAAAACTGTTATAAAATTCTAATATGTGTATTACCGACTGGAAAAGTTCACACATGTTTTTTAGATATTCCTTTAGTCTATGAATCTAGCCAAAACATCTTATCTTTAGTGACCTTGAACTTGAGTCAAGGTCATGTCCCACCCTGCATTATACATGCATCAGCAATGTTTCACAGGTACAAATACTGTAGCGAATTTACAGTTTCTCTGTCAGTAACCTTGACTCGTCCGAATGACTGGATATGTTCAACCTTAATTTTTACTAAGCATATATCGAATCGGGAGAATTTATTAGGTTCAACACTATAATTTACCTGACGATTTAACTAGAAATATGTTTATAGGACATGAATGCCCCATCAAGTGTATATTAGTAAATAATGCAACATTAAAATCTGTATTAGTGTATGACGTTTGTTGAGAATATCTTGAATAGTTTCTTAAAAATTGAAATCTTAAAAAATGGATATAGATTATAAAATCCCCTTCAAATAATGTATAAGCTTACATAAAAATATCTCAAATGGTTTCTTTAATACTAAGCAAAATGCAAATTAAAGACAAATGAGGTAAAGGTCACAAGAAAGTGCAAGGTTAAAATGTATCAGCATACTAAAGTTTGATAATTAAAAATGTCTTGAATGAACTCTTCAAATCTGAGCACCGCCCGTGTGGCGCAGTGGTTAGAGCATCTGTTCTAGACTAAGGTTTGGATAGCTCTCAAAAGTGTGTATCAGCATATGAAGTTGAGTAGAAATATAAATGCTTTCTTCAAAACTGAGCTAAATACTAACTTAAGTAAAGTGAGATCAAGGTTACAGGAGAGGTCAAAGTAAAAAAAAAATACTGATGCAGTTGAACAGCTTACATCAGTATGTATCACCATAAGAAGTTTGAATACTCAGTCTTGGTTTGTTTCTAACTGAGTTAAACACTAACCTGAGAAAAGCTAGCTTAAGGTCAAAGTTGTTGATGCAGTTACATACATGTAGCCACATGTAGCCTAGTACGTATCGGCACATATCAGTACATATCGACACTTGAAGTTTGATTATACTGTCTTGAATGGCCATGGTTTCTTTAGACAAATTTTAAAAAAGTGAGGCCAAGTTCAAAGGAAAGGACAAAGTCGAAATGAGCTTTGAACTGAGCTTAACGCAAAGCGACCGGACGGAGGGACAGATGGAAAGATGGAAGACGGACATGACAAACTATATATGCCAGGCCATTTTTATGGGGGAGCATCAAAAGTTCATTGAGAATATTTTATGTGAAACGATGCCTGGAGACCGATCCTATGGATAAGACCAGACTCAAGGTCTCATGTCGGGGTAGGTGCTGGCATGAATAGTACCCATAGCACCTGATTCCATCTCTCCTGATTTGTATTATTTGAATGGTATTTTTACATGTAGCTTCAATATTGATCACTTTCTCCATATTTTATCCCTAGTAGCTCAAAGGCCGTAAGTACCATGTACATTGTACATGTATAAATTCTCTGCCCTTCACCTTTTTCTTATCCTAGTAAACTTTGAGTTCCACCTATTTTGTTAACATAAAATTGCTGGATATATATATTGTCCAAAATCCAGAATGAAAAAATAAATGTTAGAAATGATATTATTCATTGTCGAAAATGCAATACAAAATTCCGAAAATAAAATATATCTAAAACTGGTACCTCTCCCCAACCCAAGAAACTTAATTAAATAGTAGACACTTTGTTGATCAATTGACCACTCCAGTGAACATAGAAATCATTACATTCTTTTTTAGGTTTTAGAAATAAAATAAAAGACGTTAAAAAATTAAGAAAATAGGAAAGTTAAGTCACAGATATTAATCGTTGTAGACCTTGTTTTTCATTCATTTGACCACTCATAAAAAAAAATGTGTATGATTATATAAAAAATAGGTTGTGACTTTCTCTTGGAATTCAATACCAGCCCCAACCTACATGTACACATACCTAAATAAATCAACCGATTGACATTCTCTGCTCATCAGATTAACAATGACTGACCAGAAGGAGGTTAATACAAGTATTACTGTTATTAAAATAACCCAATATCAGAGCGAACCGATAACTTAAGTACATGTACCTCAAATACACAGAAATACAATAAGTAAGAAAAGAATTTAATTGATATTTTATAGTAGAGAAAATGATTAAGAGACAGTAATTAATTTTTCTGATTTTTTAAAATCGTATTCTGAAAGCTCGGGATGCATATATTTTGGCCGCTTTCCTATGTAAAAATGCATACATGTATATAATTAAACTTACATGTACAAGCATGTTCCAGTAAAATCGTGCAATTGAAATATTCTTTTCGGGTTTTTCCCGTGAGTTGGAAACGTCCCACTTACACTTAAAATTACGCCGCGGTATCATGCATGATTCATGCAGGCATAAAACTTGAAATTAATAAATGCATAAGCGGTTACGATTGATTAAAACAAGCATGAGATTGAGTAAAATAAAATAATATGAAAGAGTCGACATGATTTCAAAGCCTATTTCCATTTAGAACTATCGGAGCACACGATGTATTTTAACACCGACATGTCTGCGGCTCTCTGCGGCCATGCACGTGTGAACGAGGACTCGCCTGCAAAACTTTTAGACACAAGGCGACAGAGGTGGATGTAAACTGTAATGATATTACTGAGGGCATTGTGGCATCGCACTTTGAAAAAAATGCATAAAACAAATTCTAGACTTATAGATTTTAGTAATTAAAATTGAAAGTGGATACACCCCCAAGGTAAGCCCCAATTTTCAATGCCTATATAATGTCTGCGCAAAACATTTGTGTGACACCCCCCCCCCTCCCCCCCCCCCCCCCCCCCCGTACAGAATCCTATGCTACACACCAATATAACTGGTATGACGTTAAAAATTTTCAATAAATTTTAGTTTACATAAAATGAAAACTGTAAAAAAAATTTGTTCAGTAAAATATTTAGGAGAGAAAGAATTTTCAAAGTACATGAATGGAAAAATCAAAATCGCTCACTTTCACATCGTAAAGTGACCATACCGAAGAGTTATCAAACAGGTTCAATTATTTATCATACCAACGATTTGCAAGAATATTGACCAAGCCATACACATTTTTTCAAAGTGCGTTAATATGGTCGATATTAACGCACTTTGAAAAGAAATTTTAATTTTTCAAAGTGCGTTGATTTGGTCCCAAATTTAACGCACTTTGAAATTTTTTTTCAAAGTGCGTCGTAACACTAGCAGGGCATACATAATGAAATTCGATTATTCGCGGATGATACATCATTGTTTGCAATAGTGGACACTGATATTAATATTCCTACATTATCTCTTACAACCGATCTTGATAAAATAAAGAAATGGTCAAAAATCTGATTTTTATTAGATTTCAGGCATAGGCGAATGTGTGTGGATATGTGAAAGGGATAGTGTTATTTAATTAATTCAAGATTTGTTAAATTGTTCGTTTGGGCGAAGGCTTAGAAAAAGTGACACACTGCGTGTACAGGTACACATCAGTAAATGCTCTGATTAAACTAAAATTCGACGGACATAAATTTATTTTAGTTATCTGAAGACAACGTAATCCTCAGAGAATGAGGTATTACATATATTTTCTGTTTTTCACACCGCAGATTTCCTTTCTTTTGATTTACCGTTTACACAGGCCTGTATTTTAACAGCTGTTCGTAAATGCTGTCAATTGATATATTAAAAGAGAAAACGATACATCTCTCGGTAATTTATTTTTTATGGGAAAAAAAAGGTGAAAATATATAGACTGACACCTTAGTATTTACCTGTGTAATTATGATGTTACAAACCGTGACGATGACTGGCCAGGATGACAGGATGGGTTACCCGTTATAAAAACAACTCATAATCAACTCCACGGACCTATAATTAGTTCACTTTAATGTCTGTATTTCAAACGCAGATTAGGCTCTACATGCGTATATTTGGGCACTCTTGCATATGCATTATACTTTAGTTATAAAACGTGCATGTTCTGTACTTGCATGCATGTACATTATATGTCTCCATAAAACCTTAAGCAATACGAGAGCTGATAAGAAAAAATAACGAAACCTGCTCGCAAAAAATTACAAGTTTAATAGAAAATAATTATTTGTTCAAGGTTAATTAGTTGTCTAATGGAATAAGTTACGCATGTGTGTCTCTATCTACATACTTTGGTGGCGCGTGTGAATGTGGTATTTTGTATTGATGTATTCTGATAAAACGCTCGATATTTGTATATTTGGGACGTCTACAGTTGTACATTTAAAGGACGTCGACAAAAGAACGTACAGTGTATATTGACTTACATACATGTACATTTAAGATACAAAAAATCTATCACTAGTAGAAATTAATAAAAGTAGCATATTCTCGATGGTATTTGAAGTAAACAGATCATGACCTCGATATCGAGAAAAACATTTGCTATAAAAAAAGAATAATTATATGCAACTTTCATTTAATTCAGCTAATAAATTATTGAATGAAATGCACTAGCGACATAATCAGTCAAAGATACTATGAAATAATCTGAAAGATTCAACATATTTATCTACTCATCAATTAGTTAACAAAATTAATTTAACCATTCTGTGGTTTCTTTTGTGTATGACTGTGGGTCGCGGGATCACACGCCGATTGATTCCCGGTGACCGACTTTGCCCTGCGTTATCGAGGGAGGCGCGTTATATAATTGTAAACAAACAAGGTGAATGTAAAAGGCGTGCACTTAATGGCTGTGAATAGTATATGCTTTATAGTTATGTTTTATTTTCTCACTATATTGTTTGTTTTTATATGATAAGAAGAAACGATTATCTTTTCTTCCCTTTTTAGTAGACTTGGTTTATATGATTTTAAAAAAATGAAATAAAAGGGAAAGTTGTCAGTGAATATTCATGATATATAATTTGGGACAAAACACAAAGCACTTCAAGAACCTTATTTTAAAAAATATTAGCATCCAATGTAGCCATGTTTATTATTTATAGTAAGTTTGTTTTGGTTACACGCATGAGGAGCTCGCGTTTACGTGCTGAGTGAAAAGAATTACCTGTACATTTATGGGTCATGCATCTAGCTCATTTAAAACAAGACTCGAACAAAATAACAATTTCATGAGATCAATAAGATGTTAAAGCACAACTTTTAATCGACAGTCATTTCGAAATATTTACCGTTTTTGAGTTATAAAGCAAAAACTTTCAAGGGCCCTAGATCCCTAATTTTAGGGGCCAGCCCCTTTTAAATGATATTAAATGAAAGCTCTTGCAATTATGCACAACTTTTATTCAACATGTCTTAACAAAATATTTTTAGTTTTCAAGATAAAAAAGAAAATATGTGTTAATTTTCGCTCTTTTACGCGTTCTAATTTTTGACCCCTATAAAGTGCCATTTTGAATACAGAAATCGAAAAACAAAAACCGATGTGCACAACTTCAATCCTTCTGTTATCTAAAACCAGTAAAATTTCTGCTCCAGCTTTTGTGGTTTCTGAGCCTTTATCTGGAAATGAAAGCCTATAATTTTTCATTTAAAGGGAAATAACTCATAAGCGGAAGTAAATTTTTGAAATGTTAGACAACATTCTGATAGAGTTCATTACTGTCTATAATGTCTGAAAATTTGAGCAAAATCCATTGAGAAATGAGTGAGATATGAGGCCTCAAAGTTGGCGTCTAGGAAGAAAAAAAAAAAAAGAATAATAAGAATAATCTTAATCATCAGAATCAGTAGAAGGTCTTCCGTTGGAAACGGAAGACCTTAATAATATAATTTAAAACATGATTGTGACGTAAACCTTTTGTTTGTGTTGTCCATTCTATAGCTTAGTGTTGAGCTAACTCCCCTAACATTCCATTAAGTCACCTGTAATTGTCCATTCTTGTAGGAAAACTGTCCATTCTTTTTAAGAATGGACATTTTTTTCAATAAGAATGGACAGTTAAAATCAAACAGAATGGACAGTTAAAACAAACAGAATGGATAGTTACAGGTAAACCTTAGCATGTGCACAATAGAGAAACAAAAACAAATTAACATGTTAAATAAATATGATTTAATGTACATGTGAGAAACAAAAAAGAACTATATATAAGTTAATCCAGAACACAGTGTCTGCATCGGATCTGTTCGATTTTACAAATTTAAATCCATGAGTAATGCACATTTTTTCAATTCACAAAACTTGAATTTAAATGACACAATTTCACATTTGATTAAGATTTTGCAAGCATCATTCCCTCAAGAAGAATTAATCCATTTTAAGCTTGAAGTAGGCTTATATTAAATCCATCACCCAGAAAACAGTTAGCACCATGAAAACTACACTGCTGCATTGAATATTTCGGTAGCAAATAATCAAAATTGAAACATTTCCAGATTTGATTTAATATACATCTTCAGGTCGAAGTTTGGCCCATGGCTATCAAACACTCGGAACACAATTTGCATTTCACCATTACACTGCTGCAATTTTATATCCTCAAAAACTGAATTCGAATTAATTTCCGGTTTGAATTTGAAACATCTGTATTTGTCGTCGAAGTTTTGAAGGGATAAAAGTTTGGATAATATTTTCTTTTATGCTAATAGTATTCTCTGTTTCGAGGTCAAAGTATCACTGGTTGTGTGCATCTTTTGCTTTCCATTCGATTTCAATTCTGTCATATATTCTCTCCATTGGAGGGAAACATGTTTGCCTTTACAACGCAAAATATAAAGTGATTTTGAGGAGTTGCATTCTTATATAAATACTAGCATCCCCCGAAATCCACCTGCAACTGTCCATTCTTTAGACAAAGACCTTTTGTTATTTGCAACGGAAACACAATGGCTATTCAACAAATTGCTGTGCACCCCAAGCTTACCTGTTACTGTCCATTCTGTAAACAATGAATTTATAGTATGTGTGCTACCTGTTTTGCACATTTTTTGTTAAATTTTCAGAACAAAGAGAATCATGTTTTAAGTAGGTACGGCCCTCGATTAGTTCTTTCTCTCACAGAATGGACAGTTTTCGGCCTTTCTCCTTATATATATATATATATATATATATATATATATATATATATATATATATATATATATATATATATATATATATATATCTTGGTTTTTAGGAATTCAATAAAATCATAACTTATTGTGTGTGGTATTTTAACCTACATAGAGTATGAACAATATTTAAATTCATATCATTCAAAATTGACCTTAACTTCCAACAGAGGTGGTACAGTGATTAATCTCAATATGACAGATAGAGATAATGCTTAGGATTTTCTTCAACTGGACTGGAAGGTTAATTCTTGCAAAAGATTTCATAGATTACAATAGGAACATTCTCAGCAGTTATCTCTCTTTGCCCATTCATTCTAATGCATATTTAAGGAATCTACCCACCACCTCAACTCCAAACCAAAAGACATACAGAATCAAACTTGGCATTAAAATATGTCTTTCTGCCTACTAAACCACCATACGAAATTTGAACTTAATTGGTCAACCATAAAAAAAGTTATAAGAAAACAAGAGGCCCATGGGCCTTATAGGTCACCTGAGTAACATTTAACAACTTTCCAGCAATTGAACCTGGTTGGTGTTTAATCCAAAAGCCATGAAATTCACAATTTTGAAAGAGGCTTATAATAATTACACACTTAGCATGCTTACTTTGGTTACTTAATACCCATAGGTATGTCAGAGTAACAAAGAGAAAATGCATTTCCACTTAAATTAATTATACTTAATAATTTATAACCACCAGATGTGCACCCCACCCCACAGAAACCACTGACCCTGCGGCCACATATTTAGAAATTTTATCATAAATTTCATTTTATCATAAATGGTTGATTAATTGAAGAGCAGATTTCAAAGCATTAATTTATTTTCAGACTTTAACCATTTTGAAAAAGGCACCTTTCTTCATTATAAATATGAAATTACATCAATGGCATATTAACCAGGGGCAAAGGAAAAGATTTTGAAAGAATTTGTGCATTTCACTCTATAATCAATAGAACCTAGCCTTAACACCAAAACCCCTGACCCAGGGGCCCTGAAATTCACAAATTGGGAAGAGGCAGCCTTATTCAACATAACTATGTACTTGCAGTTTATTTAATGCACAGGAGCAGAGAAGAAGATTTTTAAAAGAATTAATGTATTTTAACAATATAATCAATAGAGCCCCATCCTTACACCAGAGCCCCTGACTCAGGGGCCATGACATTCACAATTCTGGAAGAGACATTCTTGCTCATCATAACTTTTTACTTGGTTAGTTTATTTAATACTCAGGAGCAGAGAAGAAGATTTTCAAAGAATTTATGCAATTTCACTATATAATCAATAGAGCCCCGCCCTATCACTAGAACCCCTGACCCAGGGGCCATGAATTTCACAATTTTGTTAGAGGCAGCCTTATTAAAGATAACTATGTGCTTGGTTAGTTTATTTCATGCCCAGGAGCAGAGAAGACGATTTTCAAAGAATTTATGCATTTTCACTGTATAATCAATTTAACCCACCCTAGCACTAGAACCCCTGACCCAGGGGCCATGAATTTCACAATTTTGGTAGAGGACTCAATCCTGATTACAAACATGCCAACAGTTTGACTGATTTATCTCCTGGAGTAAAGAAGATTTTTAAAGATTGCATTAATTTTAGTGCTTTTGGCCCCACTCCTCAGGCCTCAGGGGGGCAGGGACCATGGAATTTACAATTTTTGTTCCCCTTCACCCATAGATGCTTTGTGCCAAATTTAGTTGATATTGGTTGTGTGGTTGCAGAGAAGAAGCTGAAAATGTTCAAATGTTAACCCACAATGGACGACTGAAGGAGCACAACGACGGACGAATACAGCAGAGTTTACTAAAAATTCAGTATTGAGAATAGTGACCTTCATTGGAGCCCTGAGTAGACTGGTTCCCATCTAACGATTCATCTGAAGATGAGCACATGTCTACCGTATTTGGGTCATTGTTAGGAAGCTGCCATGGTGATGCACTACTTTCCTGTTCAGTAGACAGGTGAGAGAGGTGGTCCATGTAGGATCTGAAGTTGTCCGTCATGTTTCTGTCCACGTCCAGGTCCACAGCTCCATCTGTCAATAACGACACACAGTAATATACATATACAGTCAAAACTCATTATCTACAAGAGGCCCACGGGCCTTATAGGTCACCTAATTATCATGTAACAACTTTCAAACAATTAAAATTCGTTCATGTTTTACCCCTGAGGCCATGAAATTCACAATTCATTAATATAAACAGGTAGATCAGAGTAACAAAGAGAAAATGCACTTCCACTTTATAACCAGTTGTGCACCTCACCCCAAAGGAACCACTGACCCTGGGGCCACATATTTCAAAATTTTGCAAATTTTATCATAAAATGGTTAATTAATACTTAAGAGCAGATATCAAAGCATTAATTAATTTTCAGACAATGTAACCCCCCCTCCTGACCAAGGGGTCATAAAAAATAACCATTTTGCTAGATGCACCTTTCTTCATCATAAATATACATATACTTGGATCATTGGAATAAAACCCAGGAGCAAAGGAAAAGAATTAATGCATTTTCACTATATAATCAATAGAGCCGCACCCTAACACCAGAACCCCTGACCCAGGGGCCATAAAATTCACAATTTTGGAAGTGGCACTCTTGCTCTTCATAACAATGTACTTAGTTAGTTTATTTAATACCGAGAAGCAGAGAAGAAGATTTTCAAGAAAAAAATGCATTTTCACCATATAATAAATAGAGCCCCGCCCTAACACCAGAACCCCTGACCCTGGGGCCATAAAATTAACAATTTTGGAAGAGGCACTCGTGCTCATCATAACTATGTGCTTATTTAGTTTATTTTATACCCAGAAGCAGAGAAGAAGATTTTCAAGGAAAACATGCATTTTCACCATATAATAAATAGAGCCCCGTCCTAACACCAGAACCCTGACCCTGGGGCCATAAAATTCACAATTTTGAAAGAAGCACTCTTTCTCATCATAACTATGTACCTAGTTAGTTTATTTAATACCTAGAAGCAGAGAAGACTTTCAAAGAATGAATGCATTTTCACAACATGATCAATTGAGCCACACCCTAACACCAGAACCCCTGACCCTGGGGCCATAAAATCACAATTTAAGATGTGGCACTTTTGCTCATCATAACTATATACTTACATGTAATTAGTTTATTTAATACCCAGAAGCAGAGCATAGATTTTCAAAGAATTAATGCATTTTTAGTATATGATCAATAGAGCCCCGCCCTAACACCAGAAACCCTGACCCTGGGACCATAAAATTCACAATTTGGGAAGTGGCACTCTTGCTCATCATAACTATGTGCCTTTTTAGTTTATATAATACCCAGAATCGGAGAAGATTTTCAAAGAATAAATGCATTTTCACTATAAAATCATGGAGCCCTGCCCTAACACCAGAACCCCTGACCCTGGGGCCATAAAATTCACAATTTTGGAAGAGTCACTCTTGCTCAATTTAACAATGTACTTAGTTAGTTTACTTAATACCCAAGAGCAGAGAAGAAGATTTTCAAAGAAATAATGCATTTTCACTATATAATCTATATAGCCCCATCCTAGCACAAGAACCCCTGACCCTGGGGCCATGAATTTCACAATTTTGGTAGAGAACTCAATGCTCATTTCATTCATGCCCACAATATGTCTGCTTCATGTCCAGGAGTAAAGAAGATTTTTAAAGATTGCAATAATTTTGGTGGTTTTGGCCCCACCCCTCAGGCCCCAGGGGGGCGGGGACCATAAAATTCATAATTTTTTTTCCCCTTTACCCATAGATGCTGTATACCAAATTTGGTTGAAATTAAGTGGTTTCAGAGAAGAAGCTGAAAATGTTCAAATGTTAACACACGAGGGACGACGATGGACAAAAACCGATAGCAAAAGGTCACCAGAGTTACTCAGGTCAAATCCTTGCGGGGCACTAAAAAACATAAGAAGGTCACAGTGACCTACTTTAAGACTTAAGTTTTCTGAGGACTCAAGATGCATTAATAGACAAAGATTGAAGAATCTAAGCCATTAAGTATTTGATATATTTAAAAGTAAGCCACTGTGACTTACCTTTTTGTCTACATTCTCCAAAAACCCAAAATGCATCAACTGACAAAGTTTGAAGATTCTAAGCCAATAAGTACTTGAGTTACTAAAATATAGCCATAAAATGTCAAAAGTAGGTCACTGTGACCTAATTTTTAGTAGAGGATTTTCAAACACCCAAGATACATCAACTGAAAAAGTTTCATGATTCTAAGCCAATAAGTACCTGAGATATTCAAAAGTAGGTCACCGTGACCTACTTTTTGGTTGATATTCTTTGAAAACCTAAGATGTATCAACTAACAAAGTTTGCTGATTATAAACCAGCAAGTACCAGAGATACTTAAAAAAAGCCATAAAAATATCAAAAGTAGGTCACTGTGACCTACTTTTTAGACGTAATTCTCCGAAAACTCAAGATGCATCAACTGACAAAGTTTGATGACTCAAAGCCAATAAGTACCAGAGAATCTTACATGTAAATAAAGCTATAAAATGTCAAAAGTAGGTCACCGTGACCTACTTTTTGGTCGTCACTCTCC
This sequence comes from Saccostrea cuccullata, assembly GCF_032062105.1. Classification (NCBI taxonomy): domain Eukaryota; kingdom Metazoa; phylum Mollusca; class Bivalvia; order Ostreida; family Ostreidae; genus Saccostrea; species Saccostrea cuccullata. Next base: position 32,848 of record NW_026940566.1, read on the forward strand.
GAAAACCCAAGATGCATCAACTCACAAAGTTTGATGATTCTAAGCCAATAAATACCTAAGATGCTTCAATAGAGCCATAAAATGTCGAAGTAGGTCATCGTGACCTACATTTTAGTCAATGTTTTTTGAAGTCCCAAGATGCATCTACTGAATTGGTTTGATGATCATAGGTCTGAAGGTAATCAAAATATGCCTTTTAAACACATTTGACAACAAATGCCTGCAAAATTCAAAAAGTAGGTCACAGTGACCTCCTTTTTTATAAATATGTTTTAAGGTCCCAAGATGCTTTTTAGAAGACTTGATGATTTGATGATTCTAAACCTCTCAGTGTCTCAAATAATGGGATTAAATGTTTTAAAAAGGATTAGTCATAAAGTTCAACAAGAGGCCCATGGGCCACATCGCTCACCTGAGAAGCTTTGGCCATTCTGTTCTTTACCAGATACCCCCTTGTAATACATATTGTGACCCCACCCCACCCCATTGATCATAATTTAGACAATTTTAAATCTACACTACCCCAGGATGCTTCCACATCAGTTTCAGCTTTTCTGGCCCAGTGATTCTTGAGAAGAAGATTTTTAAAAAAATTTCCTATATATTTCTATGTAAAACTTTGATTCCCAATTGTGGCTCCATCCTATCCCCGGGGGTCATGATTTGAAAAAATTTAGAATCTACACTACCCCAAGATGCTTCCACATAAGTTTCAGCTTTTCTGGCCCAGTGGTTCTTGAGAAGAAGATTTTCAAAGATTTTTCCAATATATTTCTATGTAAAATATTTATTCCCCATTGTGGCCCCGCCCAACCCACGGGGGTCAAGATTTGAACAATTTAGAATCTATGCTACCCCAGGATGCTTCCACATCAGTTTCAGCTTTTCTGGCCCAGTGGTTCTTGAAAAGAAGATTTTCAAATATTTCTCCTATATATTTCTATGTAAAACTTTATTCCCCATTGTGGCCCCGCACTAACCCCGGGGGTCATGATTTGAACAATTTAGAATCTACCCTACCCCAGGATGCTCCCACATAAGTTTCAGCTTAAATGTCCCAGTGGTTCTTGAGAAGAAGATTTTCAAAGATTTTTCCTATATATTTCTATGTAAAACTTTAATTCCCCATTGTGGCTCCGCCCTACCCCTGGGGGTCATGATTTAAACAATTTAGAATCTACACTACCCTACCCCAGGATGCTTCCAGATAAGATTCAGCTTAAATGGCCCAGTGGTTCTTGAGAAGAAGATTTTTGAAGTTTTTTCCTATATATTTCTATGTAAAACTTTGATTCCCCATTGTGGCCCCGCCCTACCCCCGGGAGTCATGATTTGAACAATTTAGAATCTACCCTACCCCAGGATGCTCCCACATAAGTTTCAGCTTAAATGTCCCAATGGTTCTTGAGAAGAAGATTTTCAAATATTTCTCCTATATATTTCTATGTAAAACTTTAATTCCCCATTGTGGCTCCGCCCTACCCCTGGGGGTCATGATTTAAACAATTTAAAATCTACACTACCCCATGATGCTTCCAAAAAAGTTTAAGCTTTACTGGCCCAGTGGTTCTTGAGAAGAAGATTTTTGAAGTTTTTTCCTATATATTTCTATGTAAAACTTTGATTCCCCATTGTGGCCCCGCCCTACCCCCGGGGGTCATGATTTGAACAATTTAGAATCTACACTACCCAAGGATGCTTCCACATAAGTTTCAGCTTTCCTGGCCTAGTGGTTCTTAAGTAGAAATAGTGTAGATTCTAAATTGTTAGGGATTCTATTGGCACGTCATTGCTATATTTAACTTCAGTCTATGTTGTCACGTAGGCCATGACCATTGTTTATATAACAATTATCACTTCAACACCTGCGTTATTAAAACACTAGCCAGTGTAAGCACATATATAAACATATTTGTAAATTATATATACAGTCAATTAAATTCAAGAAAATTATCAATGGATACCAAGAACTGTTTGATTACTAAAAGCCAAATTTTCGACATTAAGCTAATATCGCTTGGGTATGACCCAGTTTTGTTTACGTACATACTGACACACGGTTGGTATATATGCATTCTACTGGTAAGCATAAATTGATAACACGCTTGGCTTGGAATTAATTAAAAAGAAAATAATCAAGTATTATTACCTCTTGTTAGATAACTATTACCAAGATTAAATTAAAATGTTCACACATGTGCACTTGAATATGTAAAGTGAAACAACTAACATTCTACTTTCGTTTGAGATTCGTAAATTTTTCATTACTAGTATTTTATTTTAAGTTACTGTTCTAGAAAAAGTAATGTTACATCCAGATTCCGCATTTTTGGGATGCGCTTTTTACATAGGCCCCCAAGTGAAAAATTTTTCAAACAAATCACTCACAAATTGCCTACAAATTGCTTTAAAATCACTTAAAAGTGATTTGTTTCAGTGATTTGTAAGCAATTCATCTAACAAATCATGCTTAAATCACTTTCTACTAAAATGATGACTATGATTTGCTTACAATTTGTTATAAAAGGGTGATTTGCTTATGATTTCTTTCCCATTTCAGACAATTTCTGAGTGATTTGTTAAACTTAGGAAATTGTTACAGTGATTTCTTCATGATTTGTTGAACTTAGCCATTCTTCAAGGTGATTTGAACATGATTTCTGGAACTTAGTCTTTCTTCAGAGTGATTTGAAGATGATTTGTTAACTTAGTCTTTCTTCAAAATGATTTGTAAATGATTTGTTGATCTCATGTCCCTTCTTCAGAGTGATTTCAGAATGATTTACTTCATAACTTCCGCCTGGCTTGCTGATTGGTCCGTATTAGAAACTCTACCGCCAATTTTCATTAATCAGATTTGAATTGAAATGAAAGGAGCTACATTGTGCTCTTCTAGATTCATACCTGGATCTCTTCTTTTGTTGAAACTGATGTTTTTTTCAATAATCATGCAGAATATAGTTTTAAGGTATGTATAACTGTATCATGCTATCATTTCCTCTTGAGATTCAGTTAATATTCCCTATGTTCACATGCAATTTATTGTTCTTCTACCAACAACAAAGTCGGTGGCAGTTAATGTTTAAAACAAAATCTATAAGCTATAAGCTTCAGCAAAGTACTGGCTTTTTCAAAGTGTCTAGACAAATATTTATTTCAGATAAGAAAACATTTACCAACTTCTAAAAGTCAACAATTAATGCTTATATCATATTCTGAATTTGGAGCCAAGTACATGTGTATATATCTAAAATACATGATGCCATCTTAATGAGGACACATCCTAGTAAAAGTTTATATTTCAAAATACACTTGCCAAAAGTTTTTTGTTCATATACAACAAATACCGGTATGCATGCATGTGTGTTTCAAATATTTGAGGGATGGTTACATGAGCATCCTACACACAAGTGTGTAACCACCTGGAGTGATTTGAAAGTGATTTGTTAAACTGAAGTGATTTGTTTGCAATTTATTTGAAATGATTTGTTTGCAATTTATTTGGAGTGATTTGCTTGCGATTTGTTCAACAGAAGTGATTTCTACACGATTTATTCAAAGTGATTTCGTTGTGATTTCAGGGTGATTTGCTTACAATTTGTTAGGAGTGATTTGTTAGCTCATTTGCATGGGAATTTGCATCACTTACAAATCATCTTCAAATCACTGATTCATTAGTGATTTCTTAGAGTGATTTGTTTGAGGATTTTTTTCACTTGGGGGACCAGCGTTTTTTTCAGGATTTTTAACTGGGGTGCGTCTTTTACAACATTGCGCTCTATATACGGGATTTTACGGTACTTTCAAAATGCTACTCCTCCTACAGTTTTGGTCTGATTTCAATATAACCTGGCACACTCCTGCTCATCATAACTATGTACTTAATTAGTTTATTTAATACTCAGGAACAAAGAAGAAGATTTTCAAAGAAATAATGCATTTACACGTCTATATAATCAATACAGCTGCGCCCTAACACCATAATCCCTGATCCTGGGGCCACTATATGCCAAATTTGGTTGAAATTGGTTCAGTTGTTTCAGAGAAGAAGCTAAAAACGTTCAAATGTTAATGCACAACGGACAAAAAGTGATAGCACTAGGTCACCTGAGCTTACTCAGGTGACTTAAAAAGGGGGTTGAATTTTGTTCCTATGTATTGAGCGCATCACTACTTTTGAACAATTTTCTGTCGAAAAAAAGTGCGTCCAATACAACGGATTTTACGGTAGTTCACAAAAATTTATATTTTTAGTTACCACATCAACACCCTTCATCAAAATCAAAAACCGATATACAGAATTATGTATCTTAAAGTAGTCTACTTGTGTGCCAGGTTATATTGAAATCACACCAAAACTGTAGGAGGAGTAGCATTTTGAAAGAAGTTCGCAGAAATTTCTATTTTTAGTAACCGCGGCCACACCGTTCATCGAAAACAAAAAGCAATATATAGAATTATGTATCTTAGTGTAGTCTACTTGTGTGCCAATTAATATTGAAATCAGACCAAAACTGTAGGAGGAGTAGCCCAGTTTTTTATTTCAATGAGCGATGTAGCTGTGGTTACTAAAAATAGAAATTTCTGTTAAAACATTCATAATGCTACTTCTCCTATGCTTTTGGTCTGATATCAATATAACTTGGCACACATGTTGACTACATTAGGATACATAATTCTGTGTATTGGTTTTTGATTTTGATGTACAATGTTCCAGGCGTGGCTACTAAATATAGAAAGGATGAGGTGACTTGCGGCCCCTGGTAAATTGACAAAAAATTAAATGTCTAAATTTTTACTCAAATTTTTGTATGTAACTAATCACTGATATGTGCACTTTTATAGAATACTGTTAAAAAAAGTGTTCCTAACAAAAATAGAAACGTGATTTGAGAGATACAGATCTTTTATTGGGGCAGGGGTATCATGTTTACATCCAATTCCCATCGCATTTTAACTCCGCCCCACTCTTTGAAGCCCTTAAAATATACGAGCGCAAGTAGGTACAATTTTCTCCTTTGGCTGGTCACTGCATTTTATTGAAATCTACCTATATGTGAAAGGAGAAAATTGTACTTAACTGCGCTCACATGCTATTTTTTAAAAAAATGTAAAATCTTGTTAGCCTTTCCCATTATGAACAGATCGACGGAACTATAGATTTTCTGACGTAAGAATGAATTCATATGCTAATCGAGGCACAGGCGACACTTTCTAACTGACCAATCAGCTAAATGAAATTCGTTACGAGTGAGTACCACAAAAATACTATGGAAACTTGCTTGGAATTTTTCTGCTTTCCTATATTTTTTTATGCATTTGAGTCACAGATTATACACGGATCTACATATGTACCATTTCCGAGACCACAGTAAAATTTATATACAGTTACAAAAAATGGATAGAATATACATGATATACATTAGTTTAAAGTTTTGTAGCGTGTTTGGTGAGCAATTCGCTAGGTCTACACGTTTTCCCGAGTATCGGTAAATACAAGTTTCATGTGCATTTCTTGTCCTAAAAACCGTAAATGCTGAAAATCCATGCGTAGTATTAAGTATAAACAGCATTGGCTGACCATTTTAAAAGTTTGAAATGTAGAAAAGGACAACAGGTACATGTAAATTGACTTAAACCACGTGTCTGCAATAAAATGTAAACGTACTTAAACCAGCATCTTTTGTTGTTCTGTCATCGGATTGGACAATGACTAAGTGCGAAATAATAACGATAGCCATATAAGGTCTTCTTGGTCACACATATCCCTCTATTGTACTAATACCCGCCCATTCTCTTGCCATAAAAGAAAATATTTGCACAAACCTGGCCGAATTTAGCTTTGATAGGGTCTAAAAAATCAAAGATAATGCAGTATTCCTTGTAATTAAAATGTGTCTGAACTACTGAAACTATTCAAAAGGCGTCGCATTTATTCATTCATGTTTGAAAACTACCAACATCGTTGTAGATTAAATATAATTCGTCGTGGAAAAAGGGGCCCCAGATAGCAGTTATGTCACATCATCCTTTCTGTGAAAAACATTCAAAAATGCTACTCCTCCTACAGTTTTGGTCTGATTTCAATATAACTTGGCACACAAGTAGACTACGCTAAGATACAAAATTCTGTGTACAAGTTTTTGATTTCGATGAGCGGTGTTGCCGTGGTTGCTAAAAATAGAAATTTCTGTGAAAAACATTCAAAATGCTACTCCTCCTACAGTTTAAGTCTGATTTCAATGTAACTTGGCACATAAGTAGACTACACAAGATACATAATTCTGTGTATCTAGTTTTGATGTCATTGAACGGTTACTAAAAATAGAAATTTCTGTGAAATACTTTCAAAATGCTACTCCAAAGACAGTATGAGTCTGATTATAATATAATTTGGCATGCAAGCAGACTATACTGAGATACATAATTATCAGTTTTGTGTTTTTGATTTTGATGATTTATGTTGCCATAGTAATTTAAATTGAAAATTATGTAATTTTTATTAAAAGCTACTCCTACAGTTGTAGCCATATTGCAATCTTGCCTCAAAAAGAGACTTAACCAAGGATCATTATTCTGTTTATTGCTTTTGTAGAGTTTTAAGTCCCAACTGCTACTTTTCTCCTTCTTTATTAAAAGTACAAATGATTTGAGCTACAGTCTCAACAGAGACTTCTGGTTTTCTGGAGTAGTGATATTGTAATTCTATAGGTTTACTAACTCATTTCCACTTGCTCAATTGATCTATGAATGAATAGTAAGATCTGCAGGCATTATTTCAGATAGAAAAATATATTTTCAATGCACATTTTAGAAAATGTGCATTTTTTAAAATAGTATAGTATTTTGCACGAGGTTTTTATCTCCCATGACCTAAATTGGAATCTCATATACAAATAAACCATACATACTACCATAAGTTGTATAAAATTTATATTCATTGAATTCAAATTTACTTATTAGTCGATTATTCAATATTCATAATTGATTTTGTTTGATGAAGTTTAATCATATTTAATTGTCTGTTTGGTAGCCCAAAGAACTATATGCGGTATATTGCATATATTTGCCCCCCACAAAAGTCAAATTTTGAAAACTTCCTGAAATGTGCTGAATTCAATAAATTGTATGAGAAATATAAATTAACAGAAAATATTATAGTGTCAAAGCAGTGTATTCACAATTTTTGTTTTTATGACGTCACAAACTAGTTTGATTTTATATCCTTTTTCAGAAAGAGGACAAAATGGACAAAATTTCAACAATTTTAGCTTTAAAATTTATAGAGCGCAAGTTCGTTCAGGAACAATATTGATATATTTCATTGATATTATCATTCTACACATTATATCAAAATATTGATCTTGAACACACATGCGCTCGGTGACTTTTACACAAAATATCAACGAAAAACTTAATTAAACATATCTCCATCAAAGTTTGATTTGGGGGGCAAATATTGGTTATTACCAAATAAAGTTCTTTCAGCTGGAATGTTAAATAAATTGCACCTGAAGAGTGTATACAGTACATGATTTAAGCAATATATTACCTTTCCCAATTTCATCAAAAAGCCGATAACTTTTTCCCAATTTCCAAAAAATAGAGTTTCCCAAAATAGGCTGATAAATCCCTGAAATGGAAGAATGTTTTTAAAATATTGTAGACGTCTTTAATTTCACGTTTCTAAAATTTCAAGGTTTGCTGCAAACTTACCTTTCACGGTGGTTTTAATTTCACGGAAAATCGATTTTGTAATACATAATATTCACGATTGGTTTAGGAAAAAGAAAGACAACTCATGGTCTTTTAAGAGATTTAATACTGTAATAGAGTTAACTCCCGTAAATAATTACAAGTGAATAAAGCTCACCTACGCTCTTGAAGTTATTCAGTTCAGTCAATATGTCGATACTTAATTGGGTTAGACGTGGGACTTTAGGTAATAAAAGTCCAAACATTCCAACAATGCCTGACCCTACAGAGATTGAAAATTATGAAGAAGCACAGCTTAATGCTTCATGCAATATCGAGGTAGAAAAAGCTGTGACTCCCAAAAAAAGAAAACGTAGGGAATATGGAACTTTCACACCAGAGACTAGGGCAAAGATGGCACAATACGCAATTGAAAATGGTCCGGCTAAAGCTGCTCGTCATTTCAGCAAGGAACTGGGAAGAGAAGTGAACAAAAGCACAATACGCAGCATTCGAAAACTGTATCAAAGTAGTCCTAGTAAAAATAAACAGAGTGAACTGCCTCACTACCCCCGTAGAAGGTCCTTAAAACTAGGACAGTATGACGATCTTGTAAAAATATACATTCGGAGACTGAGTTGCTGGAGGGGTTGTTAATGCCCAAATTATCATGGCCGGGGCAAAGGGGATCTTGATGTTCAAAGATAGCACGCAACTCAAAGAAAATGGAGGTACAATTATAGACATTACCAAGGAATGAGCGCGATATCTACTGAACAGAATGGGGTTCTCGAAGCGGAAAGGCACAAAAGGAATCAAACACTTTCCCGAAGATTCTGATGACATAAAAAATGCATATTTGAAAAGAATATCTGACAATATTACAAAGTTCAAGATTCCAGATGAACTCATCATAAATTGGGATCAAACAGCTGTGAATTTAGTTCCTTGCGGCGAATGGACTATGCATGAAAGGGGTAGGTCTTTATAAATCTTACACTAATAGGATGGTAATTATATTGTTCTAGACTAAATATATCATTAAACCATTAAACCTTAATTAACTGTAAACACTGTTTTGGAACATTAATTTAATATTTATTGATTTATTTAATAGGTGCCAAGCAAGTACCAATCAAGGGGGTAGAAGACAAGCGCCAAGTTACCGCAGTTCCGCAGTTATGAAGCCCGGTGAACTTCTCCCCCCACAGCTTCTATACCAGGGCCTAACAGACAAGTGTCACCCTGAATATCAATTCCCCAAGTCATGGGACGTGCACCACAGTGAAAATCACTGGAGCAATGCAGACACAATGAAGCGTTACGTAGAAAAGATCATTTTACCGTATGTCGAACACGTGCGCGATGACCTCGATCTTCCTCTAAAACAGAAAGCGCTCTGCATTTTTGATGTGTACAAAGCCCATCAAGACAAGGAATTACTAAGTTATATGGAGGAAAAAGGAATAAAGGTTGTTTATGTACCGGCAGAATGTACCGATAGGCTTCAGCCCTTAGATGTTCAAATAAATGGAAAATTTAAAGCTCTTCTAAAGTCACAGTTCCAAAATTTTTATGCTGATGAAGTGAAATGTGCATTAGAAAAAGGCGAAAACATCGAAAATGTCAATATTGATCTTAGATTGTCAAAAATCAAACCCATCCACGCTAAATGGCTAGCCTATTCAGTGGAGCGATTAGTTGACCGTGACTTTATCGTCGGCACATTCAACAAGGTCAGAATTTAAATTATTTCACTTTGGAGAACAATAAAGATGTTTTGATTGTTTTTCTTTCATGCCAAGAATAAAATTGCTTTAGTTTGTTTCTTTTTTTTTTTTTTTTTTTTGTATTACAGATCATTGTATATTCAGGTGATAATACCAATGTCTGCTTTAGATGATATAAAGGTTAAATAATATTCACGTTGGTTTAAAGTTCGCGGAAAATTCTTCAAT
>NW_026940566.1:47500-121043 GCF_032062105.1 Saccostrea cuccullata
CCCTACCCCCGGGGGTCATGATTTGAACAAACTTGAATCTACACTACCTGAGGATGCTTCCAGATAAATATGATCATTCATGGCTTTGCTATTCTTTAGAAGAAGATGTAATGTTTTGATTTTTGATACGACCCCTAATTGTAACTACGAGAGTATTTGAGCATTTTTAAGTAATATCTATATATATTTTAAATAAGAAATGAAGATAATGGTTGTATCTTTCATAAATATTATCAGAACTATTCATATTTTCGTATGATATTGTATTTAAATAAGTATTCCAGTTGAAATTAAGATGTAAACACGTGTTGGTCTATTTTACGTTGACATGCATATTGATGCATGATGTTGTGTACTGTACATCACATATAAAGTATTTTTTGTCATATTGAAGAAGCATTATCTATATTACATGTAATTTAAAGCTGACATGAATTCTTAAAAACGCAACATTTTCATCTATGTACGACTTGTTTCATACCAACCATAGCCATATTCCGCCATATTTCTTTCAGATACATTGTCTTATTGTAACGATATATACCCCAAAGCGCTCGTTACACTTGAATGATTTTTTGATTTGGGTATCGACTTGTGCACATCTCCGATGGTAAAGCATATGAGAACACATGAGGTGATCAAGACATTTCAAAACTACAATAAACGACATGATAATCATATTTCTGAATAATTATTGATTTGAATCAAAAGAAAAAAATGCAAGTGTGGAAGAGAAATTTAGATGCACGAATACGTATGTTTACAGTGCGCCAATTTATGCAGAATAAACTTGAAATAAATAGAAGTAAAATGTGCAAACACATTTTGAAATTATATCATTTAAATGGAACAAAACAACCAACGTCTTTGATTTGCTGCTCCTATGCAATTGATGCATATCGAGAAAACGCCTCGAACGCTGTAAACGTACCCATACCTGGTAATAAGGTTACTGCATCGGTTCGAAGATGTGCACAAGTCAAGTGATATACACTCTGAATTCCATTTACTGAAATATGCATCACAAAAAAGAAATAAACTCCGTAAAAGCTCAATAGTAAACAGGTAAACACACTGTCATTACTCCGTACAGACTAGCACGTCGATACACTTAGTCCGTGCATGCTGATCAGATTTTGGTCAGGGAAAATATCACAAGTGGAAAGAGAAGTTATTTGGTATTTGCGCGGCTGAAGGGGGGGGGGGGTATTATAACTGCTGTTCATAAGCTATAACTGTGAATTGTCTATCTACATGTAGTTCTAATATTCATTCTATACAAAGTCATGTGTTTAGTTTGCAGTTGGTTTGCGTCGCAAAATTCATTTTTCAATTAATATAACTGATTATTTTATTACTAATCTCAAATCTAAACTAAGTAATTTGATGTACGGTAATTATTTACTTCAGATCTTAAAAGCAATTAACCACTTTAACACACAAACACACGGAGAAAGGCCATCCCCTGTCCAGATTGACATTTAGGCATTTGATTTTTTTTAGGCGGGGGGGGGGGGGGGGGGCGTTATTTAAATATTCTTGGAAGACAGACATTTCTACCGAATTCAATTTTGAGATTTTTTTTAAAATGTGTCACTCCGACCACAAAGTATGTGCATTTTGAGGAATGTAACTGTTTTATAATTATGTTGTTATAGAGAGTCTTTCGAGATTTCAGTATCCCTGCTTGATAGTCTAGCTATTTTTTTTTTTATATAAAAACTAGAACTGTCCCATAGGGACAAATACCCCCGCTGGGTTTTTCAGAGTAGGTGCCAATTCAGAAATATTTTATGGATCTAGTAAGAGGTGTTCACAATTGTCTAATAAAGTGCCCAGCCACAGCATGATACGCCAATCAAATATTGTTCAATAATCATAAATTGGTTAGGGTGCAAGAAAATCAAGTAACCTTGATTAACAGATTGACACAGATTTCAATGATTTATTTTCCATTTCTTATAAGGTTTAAAATATTGTACATACATCTCTAAGAGACTTACAGTGTAGGGATTAATTAAAACAAATAATACGTATGTCATATAATTCTAAACTGGCTGTGTTAGAGCTTAACAAATATCCGTCTGCAGCTTTAAATTGTTTATAGCATATTTTATGAAATAATGGAAATACTACAGTCTAATAAAAAAAATCAAAAATTAATAATTATTCTTTAGACTATAAAATTTTGAGTGAGACATAACTGCAATTTGTTGCAAATACATGTGTATATAAACGCTGAAATGTACTTTTTTTTCAATGAACACATGTATAATTAATTTTAACTAGAAAACTGACCAGTCAGCAAGGGCCCCGCCATGGGGTAGAATTAAAAGGGTGCAGCTTACGGAATGATCAAAAAATGTACGAAGAATAAGCAACAGCAACTGTATTCTTAAAATTTCAAGATAATTCCTGAATATTCAAAAACCTGAAAATAATATCCTTGTATTTACATTAGGCAGTAAAGAACAACTTAACATTGAATGTATATTTAAACAATTATGAAGCTTGTGTTATATAGAATGCCAGCCTTCAATGAATGCAAATATCAGGAAGGCTTGACCTTAACTTCAAACAAACAGCAGTTGCAGACAAAGGTTTTCATTAATCTTAAAGATAAAGAAAACCCTACTATATTTTCTGCAGCAGGCTAGATAATTAATCACAAAGGATTAATTGTATCTCTCTCATCATTTTCTTCTAAAGTTACAATAAGAACTTTTTTCAGTATTAATGATAGAATGGGGTTTTTATACAACTACCTTAAAAATTAATGAACATAAAGTGAAAAAAAGTAAATCAAAAAATCTTCTTTAATCTGTTTCTTGTTTTTAGAATTCAATGAAATCATAACTATTAAACAAAAATAAATTATAAAAATGTATATTTAAATCCACATTTCAGAGTGTTCATAGCATTCCAAATTGACTTAACTTCAAAACAAACTTCATTTGCAGACAGAGGTGGTAATTCATCTCAATGTGACAGATAAAGATAATGCTCTGGATTTTCTTCAGGAGGAAAGCTAATTAATCCCAAGGGACTCATAGCCAGCATTCAGTTTACAATGGGAACACCTTCAGCAGTTATCTCTCTTTGCCAATGCATTCTTATATAAAGTTAAGGAATCTACCCCACCACCCCAACTCCAAACCAGGGGACATAGAGAACCAAACTTAGCATCAAAATATGTATTTCTGCCTACTGAACTACCATACCAAATTTGTACTTGATTGGGCAACCATAAAAAAGTTGCCCATTCATTCTTATGCATAGTTAAGGAATCTACCCCACCACCCCAGCTCCAAACAAGAAGACATAGAGAACTAAACTTAGCATCAAAATATGTATTTCTACCTACTGAACTACCATACCAAATTTGAACTTGATTGGGCAACCATAAAAAAAGTTATTAGAAAAAAACAGAAAATTTGTGGATGGAAGAGTGACAGACGGACAGACAGACAGACAGACGGACGGACAGACAGAGTGATTACTATAGGGCACCTGCAATTCCTTGCGGGGCCCTACTTATATTATACAATACTAATTCAGTTTTAATCATACACTAAAAAATCAATTTGTTTTAATTACATTACACCAATTGAAAGATCTTTATCTGAACTGCAGCCATCAAGAACTCTTAAGGCTGGTTTACACTATGCATCTTGACACATGCATCTAAACTCATGCTTCAATTTTGCCTCATGCAACTTCTTATTTACACTATGTGTCTTGATGCATGCATCTTTAGAATACTTTGTAAAGATGAAATTTCTCTACTTAAAAAAATAACAATACCTTCAAATTTCATTTCCAGATTTATTTTAGCTGAACAAATCATTTTTAATTTCCTTTCTATGATAATTCTTGGAAGATATAATTTATATTAATTCCCAAAAAAAAAACTCCTCTATATTATAATAATCAAATAAGTTTTTCTAATTGTAGTTTTAATCAGTATTTTCTGTTTTTGTGTATCTTGGGAAGCTATTTTTGAAACTATAAGAAAAAAATAATGCTCATGATTCAATATCAACTCTGACCTTTCTTTTCATTGGTCAGTTCCATGCATCTTGAAGCATGGAATAGAACAAGTTCTATTCCATCGTTCAAGATGCAACACCCATTTAATTTGACACAAGGGGCTTTTACACTGTGAATCTTGACACATGCATCCAAGATGCATGTGTCAAGATGTATAGTGTAAACCGGCCTTTAATTAACACAAGCAACTATAAGGCCATTTCTTTTTGCCCAACTCCCAAGAGATAAATTAAGATAATACTGCATGATGCTCTTGCCAGTTAACTCCCGACAATGAACTCATTAATTTCTCTCTAATTTGACATGCACATTTCTGCTTTCAAAAATTCTCCTTGACCAGTGCTTGATAATTATGCCCATGGGACAAACTGAATTCCTCTCAAATCATTAACATTTGTTACAGAATCTGCTGTAAAGTATATGATGAAAAAATAAGTTTTTACTTAATTTAGCATTTTTTAATAAGGATACAACTATATTTTTACATTTTTTAGGATTATGACATTTAAAATTTTAAAGGCTTAGTTTTTAAAAAAAAAAAATCACTTAAATTAAAGGTCACAGTGACCTTAAAATAGGTCGTGACACACCGTCTACCCAAGATGCATAAATTGTCCAAGTTTGACGATTGTAAGTCAAATAGTTTTCTAGTTATGAGCCAAACAAAATCACAAAATAAAAAAGAAAAAAAACGCCTTAAAATGCAGAAAAATCATCCAATCACAATGAAAATCCCAGGTGCACACCTTCATATGGTGAATAATAAGTGTATAAATTTTCAGACAAATCCGTCCAACAGTTTCTGAGAAACGGTCCGGACAAAATCTTGTCTACAGACGGACGGACATGGTGATTCCAATATACCCCCTAAACTTCATTTGCGGGGGTATAATAATTTCTGTAGGAGTATTTGGGAGATAAGCTAGGGTAGGGATACTTGACACTGGTTGAATACGGATAATTTTTATTTACTATTTTGTATATTGAACTCTCTCTCTCTCTCTCTCTCTCTCTCTGTAACCATCCGTTAGGGCAATAATAGGTATAAGATCCTACGCATTTTGTGCTGTACCATTTATTTAGCCTTAGGACAGATCAAGGATTTTTTTCAGGCGGGATGTCGAAACTTCATAAATTCAATAATAATTTTAATTTGGACAAGAAGTTAATCCAAACACCAAATATGAAAGAGAAACTAGAGATATTGTGAGCAATGAGCTCACTAAATGATACCGTCTTCCCATATGGTTATAATGGCAAAGTCCATATTTTGCTGTTGTCGCTAAACCCAAAATATGTGTCGGGTCAAAAAGTTAAATAGGAGGTGCACAATGGTAATATGTATTAAACCTAAGATTCTGTGGAAGTTTCATTAAATTTCACTAAGTTCTATAAGAAGATTTGCGGATAAGAGATGGGTACCCCAAAGCGTAACGGACAGACGGACGGACATAACGATTACTATATACCCTCCAACTTTTCAAGCGGGGGATGTAATAAACGTGGAATAATATATTGCATGGATGGGAACATTGGGCACTTTCTCAAATACCTTCTCAAATGCATCGGCGTTGGAAGCAAATTGAAAGTGTAGGGGCTAAGTGCAAAGAATTTTTTTTTCATACATTCAAGAAAATCTGACAAGCTTAAAAAAAAGAAAATTAATGCCCTTTTCCAAAACGCGAAAATTCTATTTCGGGGGGGGGGGGGTAGGTTCGAACTTAAAATTGTTCTCCAAACACCAACACTTTCCTAGCTTTTTTTCTTTTAAACCTATGCTGCGACTTGTCTTTGAAAAGGGGGGGGGGCTAAACCTACGCAGCAATGTTCAATGTCTATACTACATGTAATTATATATTTGTATAAAAGCCCCCCCCCCCCCCCCCCGGTTCCGACGCCCATGCTCAAATGTACGTGTCGAAGCTAGACCTGGACAACAGACAAGTGAATTTTTAAAAAGCTAATTGTAGGTAGGATATGGAATTCTCACAGTGTGTTTTCTCTCTCTCTCTCTCTCTCTCTCTATATATATATATATATATGCTTTTTCTAATAATCATTAATCATCTATGTCTAGAAATTTAATTCACATTAGATTATATTCTATTTTCATTATCATTGTACCACAGAATCAAACTCGTTTATTATACCCCTCGCAACAAGTTGCGTGAGGTATAATGTTTTTGACCCCTCAGTCAGTCTTCTTTTTTTTTTTGGTCAGCGCAACTTCTCATAAACCGTATTTACAGGAGACAATATGTGGATTTGCACATCACCAGGAAATTCCGAATCTTTATTTTTTCGGGAATTTCCGCACTGTTACATTTAAAGGAGATGGGTGAACTTAGCGTGCAGAAAACCCAATAGCTTCAGATATATAAAAATCATATTCAAATTGTAAATTTAGTATTTAGAGTAAAGTTCTCATCATTGATTTTTATGATATCATGAGAAACAAAAAAGTTTTGAGGAAAATTTTTCGTTAAAATGTTTTCTTTTATATAAGAAAAAATAATGTGGTATCCATTGGGTTCGAACACGGGCAATAAAAATCCAGAGTTGCAGTCTCTATTGAGACTAGCACGCTAACCACTACGCTACACAAGTCCTGATGAATTGTGGCATTTAAATCATGTTTGTGATATGACCATTGACTTAAGGGACTTCAAGTATTTCTCGAAAAGATACGAAAGTTATGTCATAAAATTATATTTTTAAGGTATAGTGGGTCTTTGCTCCATAATTTTGGAAACCAAAATATGTATGTTTGTATGCAAACTTTGAGGATTAACTTTCAAAAAAATGGAGAGAAGACCAACTCATATCGAACAATAGTGTTATAGTGTGAAGAAATGACTCGTTTTGTCCTCTTTTGTGTGTGTTTGATATTTCATAGGCAAATAACTTCAATCTTCATAAGATTTGTGCAAGTTGTAGAGATTTTACATAGAGTATACTTTAGTGTTAGATGAAATATTAAGGAACATTTTGATAAAACTAAGATTTAATTTTTGACCTTCATGTTTGTTGCGCTATGGGCTTATCACTCGTCATGTTCACCCATCTCCTTTTGGCCATATCTTGAATATAGAGATGAGCAGTTTCTCAGTGCAATTCCTCACAAACCGCTGCAAACAATTTCGTCAAACTTTGCAGATATTTAGGACACAATGTGTATAGATGTACATATTACAAGGAAACAGCACTTCGACTTTTGGGGGAGCGTTAGGTATGTGAACTTGCTCACTTTTTCTTCCCGGCATTGTGCATAAAATTATAAATCACTTTGAATAAAATTACATTAGGTCTAATAAAGCCAATACACAGTATTTATTTGATAATAATTAATCATAAATAAATCCAATCTGTTTCAGACGTTTTTTATTAAATTATTTTTATGAGAATGTTGATATGCATGTTTTACCCCCCCCCCCCTCCTATCACAGGAAAATATCTTCAAAAGGTGAATGATTCGTAATAATGCATGCTTTATTATAGATTTAATGAAGTTAAACCATATAATCATAAATTTTATTTACAACATTTACAGACAAGAGTAATGTTAATTTTTGAAAAAAATTACTTGCATTTTTTTCAATCAACCCCACTGAGCTTTCAACCTTTGATATTTTCCCTGACCAAATAAAATGATCGGCATGGACCACGTGTGTCCAAGCATCTTTTACTGTTGAGTTAGCAATGGATTACACGACTTCCGAGATGCATTTTTGAATAAAAATAAAATGGGATAATTCTTTCGAGATGTGCACATCCCCATAACGATAGCAGTATACTCAGGTAAATGTTTTATCACTGCGTTTGACGCGTTTTCTCGACCTGCATGGGTTTTTCCTGTACATGAATGTATTCCGTGTTAGTGTATTTTCTATACTGCAGCAAATGCATTCAAAAATAATTTAATTCTCGGTATAGTTCTATTTTTTGTTGAATCCTTTCTTTTCAAACATGTATTTGGTCAGTTTATGGACTTCTAAAAACTATGCTATCGGAGATGTGTACATGTCAACAGCCAGGCTAGAAAATCACTCAAGTGAAACAGTTCTACACGGCTATATATAGCAGGTACAGGTGGCCAAAAATCTTCGATTAAATATGGCGGAATTGAACAAATATGTCGGACAAGGGCGTACAGGAATGTAGTAAGTCGTACAAAGATGAAACTTTCTTACCAGTCGTCTTGTTTACATTTTTTTCGTCTTCACAATGCATTGTGGTATACTTCCGGCGTATTTTATTGGATCCGCCGGGCCATATTACTTCGCTGACTTGATCGACTCACTAAATATTTAGAAATTACGTTTTCAAGGTAAATAATTTACTTCTGTTATTGCGAATGCATTAAACTTATACTGTCTTTTAATATTTTATTCAGAAATAATAGTTTTTATGACATGGAACTATTTTCCGTTAAGTTTTTCCGTTTTCTTTGAACGGGTATTGAAAGTGACTTAAACAAAGATTTAAATGCTCTGGAACTATGGTCTAAAAATGGTTATTGAAATTTAATCCCTCTAAAACAAAAGTAATCATGTTTAGCACAAAGAAAAATATAGAATATCCTAAGCTTCTTTTTCAACAATGTGAATTAGACTTCATTACTGAACACAAACACCTCGGAGTACTATTTTCACACGATGCCAGTTGGTCACCACATATTGATAATATACTGTCTATTGCTTACAAAAAATTGTCTCTTTTGAAAAAATTAAAATTTAAAGTAAATCGAAAAACACTCTCACTCATGTATACATCATTCATAAGACCGCAACTTGAATATGCTTCAGTGGTGTGGGGGTGCTGTCAACAGGGTGATAGTGATAAGTTAGAAAAACTTCAACTTTATGCAGCTAGAATTGTAACAGGGTTAACAACTATAGCTTCCAAAGATTCACTCTTTTGAAACGGGGTGGGAACCGCTTAGTTGTAGAAGACAAGAAGCTAGATTAAAAACAATGTTCAAACTTCATAATAATTTAGTGCCAGAATACTTAATGGACATCCTTCCAAATATGCGCTGTAACACATCTATCTACTCGACAAGAAATTCTCAAAATTATGATATTCCAAAGTGTCGATTACAAACTTATAAGTCTACGTTTATTCCTACTGTAGTTAACGAATGGAACTCCATTCCACTTGAAACTCGAAATTTACAGTCAATGTCAAAATTCAAATCTAAAATTAGTAATAAAAAATCTAGATCTGCCCCACCTTCTTACTTTGATTACGGTAACAGAAGACTTAATGTTCTTCAAACCAGACTACGACATAATTGTGTATTAAATAACGACCTTTATAGATGCAATTTAATATCAAGTCCCTTGTGCATATGCGGTAAAGTTGAGGACACATATCATTATTTTTTCGTATGTCCAAAGTATGCGAACGCCAGAAATGAATTTTTAAATAATTTTTTACAATTTGATAAAATCCACATACTAGATACACATGTCTTATTATGGGGGGTTGAATCACTGAGTGCTGCAGAGAATGAACGTCTCTTTTCTTTTGTTCAAACATTTATTAAGCATTCTGGTAGATTTCCTTGTTAATTACTGTTCCTATATATTAATATATGAATTTGTTCAACTTTTATATATTTATACATATATGCAAAATGCATCAATTTGTTTACTTTGGCAAATTCTGAATCCTTTATATAGCATGTTTAACTGTGACAATATCAATGTGTAATTTACATGTATAGGGAGAGGGCGTTATAAGTATTCAGTACTTGTGCTCAATCCCTTTGTAATTATATTACAATAAAATATGTTCAAATCAATCAAATCAACGGGTATTCCGTTAGTTTTCAACAGATTACGTTAGTTTAGAAATGAATCCGTTCCCCATTAGTATATAAGGAGAGTTCCGTTGTTCAACGGGGACTCCAGCCTTTTTCTGATTCTTAGAAAGATGTAGGTCTAATTTCTCTAGATTTTCATTGGAAATTTTTAGAATTAAAAGAATTATTCACTGAATTGGAAATATCTGATAAATTTTTAGTACTTAATCTGCATAATTTCGGTAATTAATTAATTGGGGACAGTTAATTATTTTTGATTAGGAGATTTTTAAACAGACGACTGCAGCCGATTATTTTTATTGTGATTTTCGATTATTGATTAATTTTTGTTGTTTTGATTAATTAGTTCTATCTCTGAATAAACCATCATCTCAAGTTATTTAACTCTTTCTCTTATTTATTTTTATTTTGCTGGAGTACATATTATTTTTTATGTCTGCCTTGGTGTCTAAAATGGGTTGAGGCCGGCCATTTCCTCCTCTCTAATTTACCGTTATACATAATTGGGAGTAGCTATACAGAGCATTGAGCGCTAGCCCGCTACAAAGATTTTTAAGAAATTTCCCTATACATTTCTATGTAAAACTTTGATCGGCCATTGTGGCCCCGCCCTTACCCCAAACTTGAATCTACACTACCTGAGGATGCTTCTCTATAAGTTTCAAGTTTCCTGGCACAGTGGTTCTTGAGAAGAAGATTTTTATACCACCAAATTTTCACTATTTCTGAATATCTCCCCTTGAATAGGGGCATGGCCCTTCATTTGAACAAACTTGAATCCCCTTCACCTAAGGATACTTTGTGGCAAGTTTGGTTGAAATTGTTCCAGTGGTTCTTGAGAAGAAGATGAAAATGTAAAAAGTTTACGACAACGACAACAACGCCAACGACAACAACGACAGACGACAGACAAATTTTGATCAGAAAAGCTCACTTGAGCCTTCAACTCAGGTGAGCTAACAAGGGAATTTTTGTCCCAGTTTTATTTTCACCCTTTTCTCCCTTGACAAAAGTGGGCGAATTTAAAACTGGGCAAATTCAAAGAACACAGTATAAATTCTTAAACAGAACTGGGACTGTGCAAATTTAAAACAGGGAAAATTTATTAGGAAGTGTAAAAGGGCGAAAATAACACGGTCTGAAAATTATCTTTATACAGTATACACAAAGTCAAGTTCAAATAATCTCAATGCCAAAATATATACATGTACCTACAAATCATGTGGACAAAGTCAAGGACAGATTTCAACAATATAGACAAAAGATATATTCTAGTTTACAGAGAATAAATTACATCTTAATACACAACGTTATTAAGGTTATGGTTTGATCTGTCTTACCCTCGAGTCTTTATTGGTATTGAATGTCCTGGAGTTCGATATTATAAGTCTGAAGTCTTTAAACAGACTGTTAGGGTTGGAGTACTTGTCTCTCAATAGTCTCTCTTTCATGGTGGACAGATCCATGGGATGCTCAATGATGTCAAAGTATCCCTAGGGGTGATAAAACAAAACTTCAATCATGCAATATAAATTGAGTTAGAGGAAAATTTTTATGGGGGCCGACTATAGTTTCCATTGCGCAATATTTCGCGCATCATAGTAAAATGAAGCGTATTTATTGTTTTAATGCAACTTTTTTCGCATAAATATTAAAATTAAACAATATTAAGAAATTTAAGGTATAAAAATGTAACTACAATTTGATATAACTGATTATTTAACCGATTTTGCAATTGATAGGTAGGTTGACGTCGCTGCTGTGTGTTTTTGACGTTATGGTAATCTGAAGCTCTTAAAGAAAGGGGTAATAAAAATATTCTTACAGAAAAAGTAATAAACATACGCTCTTGAAATTTAAAACATAGAAATTTGAGAATATCTCCAACATTTTTATGTTTTCTTGTGAATCCATTGTTTACGTCATATTTTGTAGTACTCTATAGAAATAGTAAAATTTGCTATTTTTTTTTTGCATTTTGAGATGCCCCCTCTCTTAACAAGACGGTAGAATTTTGTGTTTCTTACATATATTGTATCATTTAGTATTACTCATAAAATATTATAGTTTGAACAAAATGTCTATTGTAGTATTTGTATAATTTGCTTAAAAGTGGTAAAAATTGGCATTTTCCTATATAATCCTATAGTAAATGTACCTGTATTTTGAGACGGTCCCTCAAAAATACCTGGACGGTAGATTTCCCCCAAACTTTGCATGTACACTTAAGTTAATGCTAGTTATATATGGTATAAAAATGGAGAGTTTCGCTATTGTAGTTTTCACACAATAAAACTATAGTCGGCCCCCTTAAATTGTCAATCGATCCTTTTTTGACAATCTTTAAATGTTTCAAGCTTACCGGTAATGCGTCTGGATCGACTGGGGATCTGAATGGACCAGAATCCTCACACTGGAATACGGACTCCAGAAGATTAAGGCACTCGGATTTCCAGGAGTCCAGTGTTTTATTGACTGGTGGTGCTGACTTTCTCCATGTGCTGGTTGATTCAATAGAATTTCTCATTTGAAGAGGGCTAACAGCAATGGTTCTTTGTCATTCACCAGAAAGTGTTTTAATACTTTTGTTCAGTTTCACAATGTGCAAGAAATGACGGGTTCAAAAAGGGCTACATAATTATCATAAACGAACACAGTCCTAACAACATGTGATGAGGTGATTAAGGGAAGGAAAGGAAAAGAACTGACAGCTCTCAGTCTCTTAATTTCTTTGTGGTTTATCCCTATAACCATAATAACTACAATATTTAATTGAAACTTTTGCCCATATTGCATTTCCAGCAAACTGATTACAGATTAGCTGACCTCTGGGAAGTCTATACTGACCTTTCTGTCTTGTAATTATTAGCAACCTTTGCCCATTTTGCATTTCCAGCAAACTGATTACAGATTAGCTGACCTCTTGGAAGTCTACACTGACCTTTCTGTCTTGTAATTATTAGCAACCTTTGCCCATAATGCATTTCCAGCAAACTGATTACAGATTAGCTGACCTCTGGGAAGTCTACACTGACCTTTCTGTTTTGGAGCTGTAATTACTCTGGGAGAGACACATCGAGCTCTTTTGTTTGACAGCTGAGTTCCACCCATTGATTATTTCCTTCATTTTCTCCTCAATCAGGGCTGATAATCTTGAGGTCATGGCATATATCTACAAAGTCAAGGTCAGATCTCAAGGTCATGGCATATATCTATGAAGTCAACGTCAAATAATCTGAAGGCCATGGCATAATATAATATATTATATCTATGAGGTCAAGGTCAGTAAATATCAATGTTATGGCATACATCTCCAAAGCTAAGGTCGGATAACTTCAAAGTTATGGCAAATACTGTATACAAGGGAATTTTTGTCCCAGTTTTATTTTCACCCCTTTCACCCTTGTCAAAAGTGGGCGAATTTAAAACTGGGCAATTCAAAGAACACAGTATAAACTCTTAAACAGAACTGGGACTGTGCAAATTTAAAACAGGGAAAATATTAGGAATTAAGTGTAAAAGGGCGAAAATAACACGGTCTGAAAATTATCTTTATACAGTATACACAAAGTCAAGTTCAAATATTATCTCAATGCCAAAACATGTACCTACAGATCATGTAGACAAAGTCAAGGACAGATTTCAACAATATATAGACAAAAGATATATTCTAGTTTACAGAGAATAAATTACATCTTAATACCCAACGTTATTAAGATTATGGTTTGATCTGTCTTACCCTCGAGTCTTTATTGGTATTGAATGTCCTGGAGTTCGATATTATAAGTCTGAAGTCTTTAAACAGACTGTAAGGGTTGGAGTACTTGTCTCCCAATAGTCTCTTCTTCAAGGTGGACAGATCCATGGGATGGTCAATGATGTCAAAGTATCCCTAGGGGTGATTAAACAAAACTTCAATCATGCAATATAAATTGAGTTAGAGGAAAATTTTTACTTTGTCAATCGATCCTTTTTTGACAATTTTAAAGAATGGATCTTTAAATGTTTCAAGCTTACCGGTAATGCGTCTGGATCTACTGGGAATCTGAATGGACCAGAATCCTCACACTGGAATATGGACTCCAGAAGATTAAGGCACTCGGATTTCCAGGAGTCCAGTGTTTTATTGACTGGTGATGCTGACTTTCTCCATGTGCTGGTTGATTCAATAGAATTTCTCATTTGAAGAGATCTAATAGCAATGGTTCTTTGTCATTCACCAGAAAGTGTTTTAATACTTTTGTTCAGTTTCACAATGTGCAAGAAATGACGGGTTCAAAAAGGGCTACATAATTATCATAAACGAACACAGTCCTAACAACATGTGATGAGGTGATTAAGGGAAGGAAAGGAAAAGAACTGACAGCTCTCAGTCTCTTAATTTCTTTGTGGTTTATCCCTATAACCATAATAACTACAATATTTAACTGAAACTTTATTAGCAACCTTTGCCCATATTTCATTTCCAGCAAACTGATTACAGATTAGCTGACCTCTGGGAAGTCTACAATGACCTTTCTGTCTTGTAATTATTAGCAACCTTTGCCCATATTGCATTTCCAGCAAACTGATTACAGATTAGCTGACCTCTGGGAAGCCTACATTGACCTTTCTGTCTTGTAATTATTAGCAACCTTTGCCCATTTTGCATTTCCAGCAAACTGATTACAGATTAGCTGACCTCTGGGAAGTCTACACTGACCTTTCTGTTTTGGAGCTGTAAGTACTCTGGGAGAGACACATTGAGCTCTTTTGTTTGACAGCTGAGTTCCACCCATTGATTATTTCCTTCATTTTCTCCTCAATCAGGGCTGATAATCTTGAGGTCATGGCATATATCTACAAAGTCAAGGTCAGATCTCAAGGTCATGGCATATATCTACAAAGTCAAGGTCAAATAATCTCAAGGTCAAGGCATATATCTATGAGGTCAAGGTCAGTAAATATCAATGTTTTGGAATACATCTCCAAAGCCAAAGTCGGATAACTTCAAAGTTATGGCAAATACTGTATACAAGGGAATTTTTGTCCCAGTTTTATTTTCACCACTTTCGCCCTTGTCAAAAGTGGGCGAATTTAAAACTGGACAAATTCAAAGAACACAGTATGAATTCTTAAACAGAACTGGGACTGTGCAAATTTTAAACAGGGAAAATTTATTAGGAAGTTTTAAAGGGCGAAAATAACACAGTCTGAAAATTACCTTTATACAGTATACAAAAAGTCAAGTTAAAATAATCTCAATGCCAAAAAACATACATATACCTACAAATCATGTAGACAAAGTCAAGGTCAGATTTAAACAATATATAGACAAAAGATATATTCTAGTTTACAGAGAATAAACAAGAAATCTGTGAGCCAATGCTCACTAGTAATACCCCTGCTCTGATGTAAATAAGCACTATCATGTTAATATACTGTTTACACAAGTTCAAATACAGGCAGATGAAGTTGACATCAGATTCATATCAAAATTAAACTCACCATATGGCATGCATCAACAAAGTCGGTAATAAAATTTCAAGCATCTGCTATGAATAGCTAATGAGAAAACTGCTACAAAAATTTGTCATGTATGAAACAGACAGACGCATAGACAAACAGGAATTTGATATCGGATTTAAAAAAAATGTATCCCACCATATGGCATGCCTCTGAGAAGATTGTGTTAAAATTTCAATCATCTGTGATGAGTAGTTGCTGAGAAAACTGACGAAAATTTGTTATGTATGAAACGGACAGAGGCACAGACAAACAGGAAGTTGACATTGGATTTAAACAAAAATGTATCCCACCATATGGTATGCCTCAGAGAAGATTGCGTTAAAATTTCAAGCATCTACACTGAGTAGTTGCTGAGAAAACTGTGACGAAAATTTGTTATGTATGAAACAGATAGACGCACAGACAAACAGGAAGTTGACATTGGATTTAAACAAAAATGTATCCCATCATTAACATGCATCAGAGAAGTTTGTGTTAAAATTTCAATCATCTAAGTTGAGTAGTTGCTGAGAAAACTGTGACGAAAATTTGTTATGTATGAAATGGACAGACGCACACACAAACAAGAAGTTGACATCGGGTTTGAGCAAAAATGTATCCCACCAAATGGCATGCCTCAGAGAAGATTATGATAAAACTTCAAGCATCTATGTTGAGTGCTGAGAAAACTGTGACGAAAATTTGTTATGTATGAAATAGACAGACGCACAGAAAACAGGAAGTTGACATCGGATTTAAACAAAAATGTATCCCACCAAATGGAATGCCTCAGAGAAAACTGTGCTAAAATTTCAAGCATCTACGATGAGTAGTTGCTGAGAAAACTGCGACGAAAATTTGTTATGTATGAAACGGACAGACACACAGACAAACAGGAAGTTGACTTCAGATTTAAGGAAAAATGTATCCCACCATATGGCATGCCTCAGAGAAGATTGTGTTAAAATTTCAAGCATCTATGATGAGTAGTTGCTGAGAAAACTGTGACGAAAATTTGTTTCGAACGGACACACAGCTAGACAGACAGACGGACAGCTGGACAGACGGACAGACACACAAGGGTAAAACAGTATACCCCCCTCTCCTTCAGAGCGGGGGTATAATTACATCTTAATATCCAATGTTATTAAGATTATGGTTTGATCTGTCTTACCCTCGAGTCTTTATTGGTATTGAATGTCCTGGAGTTAGATAATATAAGTCTGAAGTCTTTAAACAGACTGTTAGGGTTGGAGTACTGGTCTCTCAATAGTCTCTTCTTCATGGTGGATAGATCCATGGGATGCTCAATGATGTCAAAGTATCCCTAGGGGTGATTAAACAAAACTTCAATTATGCAATGTAAATTGAATTAGAGGAAAATTTTTACTTTGTCAATCGATCCTTTTTTGACATTTTTAAAGAATAAGTCTTCAAATGTTTCAAGCTTACCGGGATTTCGTCTGGATCGACTGGGAATCTGAATGGACTAGAATCCTCACACTGGAATACGGACTCCAGAAGATTAAGGCACTCGGATTTCCAGGAGTCAGGGGTTTTATTGACTGGTGGTGCTGACTTTCTCCATGTGCTGGTTGATTCAATAGAATTTCTCATTTGAAGAGATCTAACAGCAATGGTTCTTTGTCATTCACCAGAAAGTGTTTTAATACTTTTGTTCAGTTTCACAATGTGCAAGAAATGACGGGTTCAAAAAGTGCTACTTAATTATCATAAACGAACACAGTCTTAACAACATCTGATAGGATGATTAAGGGAAGGAAAGGAAAAGAACTGACAGCTCTCAGTCTCTTAATTTCTTTGTGGTTTATCCCTATAACCATAATAACTACAATATTTAATTGAAACTTTTGCCTATATTGCTTTTCCAGCAAACTGATTACAGATTACCTGACTTTGGGAGCCTACATTGACCTTTCTGTCTTGTAATTAATAGCAACCTTTGCCCATATTGCATTTCCAGCAAACTGATTACAGATTAGCTGACCTCTGGGAAGTCTACACTGACCTTTCTGTCTTGGAGCTGTAGTTACTCTGGGAGAGACGA
Organism: Saccostrea cuccullata; assembly: GCF_032062105.1. Lineage (NCBI taxonomy): Eukaryota > Metazoa > Mollusca > Bivalvia > Ostreida > Ostreidae > Saccostrea > Saccostrea cuccullata. The sequence continues at coordinate 64,933 of NW_026940566.1, forward strand.
GGTGAGCTCTTCTTCTGTTTGACAGCCGAATTCCACCCACTGATTATGTCCTTCATTTTCTCCTCAATCAGGGCCGATAATCTCAAGGTCATAGCATATATCTACAAAGTCAAGGTCTGATAATCTCAAGGTCATGGCATTTATCTACAAAGTCAAGGTCAAATAATTTAATTGTCATGGCATACATCTCCAACGGCAAGGTCGGATAACTTTAAAATTATGGCAAATTCTGTATACATCGAATTTTTGTCCCAGTTTTATTTTTGCCCCTTTCGCCCTTGTCAAAAGTGGTTGAATTTAAAACTGGGCAAATTCGAAGAACACAGTATGAATTCTTAAACAGAAACTTTTTGAAGCAAGTGTAACAGGGTGAAAATAACACGGTTTGAAAATACATGTAACCTTTATACTGTATACAAAAAGTCAAGTTAAAATAATCTCAATGCCAAAACACAAACATGTACCTACAAATCATGTAGACAAAGTCAAGGTCAGATTTAAACAATATATAGACAAAAGATATATTCTAGTTTACAGAGAATAAATTACAACATTCTTAATACCCAATGTTATTAAGATTATGTTTTGATCTGTCTTACCCTCGAGTCTTTATTGGTATTGAATGTCCTGGAGTTCGATATTATAAGTCTGAAGTCTTTAAACAGACTGTTAGGGTTGGAGTACTGGTCTCTCAATAGTCTCTTCTTCATGGTGGATAGATCCATGGGATGCTCAATGATGTCAAAGTATCCCTAGGGGTGATTAAACAAAACTTCAGTCATGCAATATAAATTGAACTAGTGCTAATTGTAACGGGGACCGTTACAGATGTTCCCCAAACGCTCCCCATGTCCCTTTTCGTGCCTTATTCCTCTAAGACCTTTTATCAATATGCTAAGTATCCAAGGATTTCATTGAAGAATATAAAAGTTACAATGATATCAAATATATATCGTTTAACGTTTTGTACATGCATATGCAGGATGAATATGGCATGTTGGTTAACCGTTCAACATATCTTTCTATCCCACGAATCAAAGAAAAAAATACATATATAAAATTACCATTTTTCAAGCATTTGTCATTTTTTTAATATATCGATTCAGATTTTATTTTTCTACTTATTTTAACCTCGGGCTCAAAGTTGGTTTTATTCCGACGCAAGGCAGGGTTAAATTCGACTAAGGGTATAACGCCGATTGCTAACCAATCAAAATGAACTTATTCAATAGTAGTTCCATACATGGAAAAGGGATTTTCCTTTCTGTTCAGAATTCTTTTTATATTTCCTCTCAAGCCATTTTGACAACTCTGGTACCTGTGTCTAGTAAATTTTATATATTTTGTAAATAAATATATAAAGGTTTTTGACCGGAACTATTCATTTTTTTAATGCATAGGGGGCTACTTTCTGGGGTTTACAAGAGATGTTTAAAAAGGCATTCGTGTCAGCTAATGAGACCAATATTGTTTAACACATTCTTATTAATATTTTTTCATGAATGCAAATACCTGATTATTTTACGAAGGAGCGTACATGTATATTGATTTTTTATATTCCGAAAATCGCTATTTCTGGGGATTGTGTAATTCTAAAAAAAATTCAAATAAATTTCAAAGGTAAAATAAACAGAGCATGCTTGGTATTAAAATATTATTTCAAATCAGCAGAATTGAATGCTATCAATGCCATCTGAATTAATAGGCTATAAAAGGCTTATATACCAACTTTGTTCATCTGCACTTTAATTTTAAAGACGACAGGATTTGTAATTTTTTCCGCATAAATTAATAATTTCTATATACTTTGGAAACTCAAATCAAATATTTTCACACACTTTCCTCGAGCTCTTTTCTGCAGTTTTCCTGAAATTTTATGTGGGTCCGAGGTGTTATTTGAGTTTAACAGCGATTCTCTATGTTGCCTTTAATTTGATTTGTTTGGTTGTTGCGGGGGGAGGGGGGGGGTATTTTTATTCTTAACCTGTTTAACGTTGGAGTTGAATCTTGTATCTTACTCCAAGAATTTGAGATTGATTGTGACATTTGGATGAAAGGTCAAGGTCATTAGAAACCACCACCTCTTTAACTTCTATCCTGTCAACCGAAATAAACTCTGAAAGGTGTTTCTAGATACATGTACATGTACTTCATGTTTCTTTTTACCCTTGGGTCAAGGACAAAGGTTAAGGTCGATTTCAAGTTCATAGGTCAAGGTTATTTTGGTAAATAGCCAATATCAACATTTTATTCAGTTTACCAGTGACCTTGACCTAAGTTTCAAGGTCAAGGGTCAAAAGATCTGCATGCTTCAGTATGTTACATGTCTTGGCATTTAGAAGTTCTTAATTCTGCATGAAGACCAACAACTCAAGTATACTGTCGTTTAATGCATTGTGTGCGGGCGCATGTGCACGCACGTCCTTGCATTTACTTTTGCTAGTAGCATAATGTAGGAATCCATTATTACCGGCCGCCAGGAGGCGGTCGGTTATATGATATGAAAGTTTGAAGTCGCTGTGCGTTTCTGCGAAGTTAGAACAATTTAAATAAAAAATATTTAACATTAATATAATAGTAGATTAAAAAGAGCGTCTAAATGTTTTACAAGAGCGCACAATAAACATAACATTAAAATTTTTTATAAAGAATGAGGTAAATATTTCATCCAATCCTGATTGAGAAACTTTGACATGTTTGAGGTGCGGAGAAAATTGGGACATGTTTGGCATAGTCTAAAGCAAACACCGCGTTATGTATATTGCACGATTTTACTTTCTCTATTTAAACAGAATTTGTTGTACGTATTTATTTTAAAATGACGTGTACACATGTACATATAAAAACATTTTCAAAAATATGGTTAAATGTTAATTCACCAAAAGACCTAGCAGGCTACAGAATATTACAGGATTTTACCCTAGCAGACGAGGATAGTGCGCATTTTACAATGTGCCAAGAATTTTCCCGCTACAACTCAGAAAGAGAAGAAATGTCGTGGTGGATCTAGAGGGAGTTTAGTTTTTTCCTCTAAGAGAGAGGAAGGAGTCCCACATATTTGTTGCGTTTTTACTAGATTAAAACTACACTGCATATCTAGTTGTAGATTACATTAAACTTAAGTTTTATACTTTTAATGTAAATGCCTCTAATTATATAGGCCCACGGTTTGTTGACGCAGAGGACATGGGGTACTTTTCTGTATACATGTAATACTGAACATGCATTATATAATTAAGAAAGTCATGCAATGTCATGCACAAGCGTTTAATGTCACGAGGATAAATATTAACAGATAAATATAAGTTATTTAAAAACAGATCACCATTTCAGTCTTTAGTTGCTTCATAAAAGGAACAATTTATTTGGTTTGCGGCCAATTTTTGATGCTTGCGTCAATTTATGTTTCTTGTACCTATTCATATTCTGAATTTTATCCCGTTTCATTGAGAATTTAGAAAGTTATAGACATTTAAAGTTTCAGCCAATCAGATTGCAGCACACGTGCATGCGCATGCTTTCATGAAAATTCTTATATATATCATACTGTAGATCTTCATAGTGTATGAATATGTTCAAAATTTCAAAGGATTTTGTCAGAAAACAAAACCAGAAGTCTCTGTCGAGACTGAAGCTCTACTGGTTTGTACTTATAGCAAAGGAAGAGAAAAGTACTTATTAAGTTGGGAATTGAAACTTGACAACAGCAATGAATAGAATAATCATCCTTGATTAAGTCTCGTTATGTTCTCAGTGAAGTCTATTTGCATACCACATTATATATTATTATCAGACTAAAACTACTGTAACTGGAGTAGCATTTTGAGAGTATTAACAGAAATTTCTATTTTTAGTAACCAAAGCAATAATGTTCATCAGTCAGAAACCAATACACAGAATTGTGTATCTTAGTGTAGTCTACTTGTGGGCCAAGTTATATTGAAATCAAACCAAAACTATAGGAGACATAGCATTTTGACAGAATTTCACAGAAATTTTCTATTTTTAGTAACCAAGGCAATACCATTCATGAAAATCAAAAACCGATAAACAGAATTATGTATCTTAGTGTAGTCTACTTGTGTGCCAAGTTAAATTGAAATCATACCAGAACTGTAGGAGACATAGCATTTGGAAGAATTTCACAGAAATTTCTATTTTTAGTAACAACGGCAACACTGTTCATCGAAATCAAAAACCGGAACACAGACTTATGTATCTTAGTGTAGTCTACTTGTGTGCCAAGTTATATTGAAATCAGACCAAATCTGTTGGAGACATAGCATTTTGAAAGAATTTCACAGAAATTTCTATTTTTAGTAACAATGGCAACACAATTCATCGGTATCAAAAACCGATACATAAAATTATCTATCTTAGTGTAGTCTTTTTGTGTGCCAAGTAATATTGAAATTAGACCAAAAGTGTAGGAGGAGAAGCATTTTGAAAGAATTTCAAAGAAATTTCTATTTGTAGTAACCACGGCAACACTATTCCTTCAAATCAAAAACTATCGCATAAGCTCTTCTGGTCTCTGACCAGTAGAGCTAAAAAGATATTTAGACTTTTAGTTTCAGCCAATCGGAGCGAAGCGCACGTGCATGCACGCAAGATACACGTGTTACACGTGTGCGCACACGCACGCATGTGCGCGCAAAATGACCTTCGTTTCGCACATCTACATAACATGCCTAGTGACCCTAAAAAGGTTTTATGTAACCAATATAGACAAAAAAGTCGGAAAAATAATAATAAGGAAAAATTGTTTTAGACAGACGGACGGACGCCGGACGCATTACTATCGCATAAGCTCTTCTGGTCTCTGACCAGTAGAGCTAAAAAGATATTTAGACTTTTAGTTTCAGCCAATCGGAGCGAAGCGCACGTGCATGCACGCGAGATCTTGCTATTTTGACCATGTCGTCATGTCTATACTACTAATATATAAAGTGCATTTCCTCCAAAATTTAAAAAAATATCTATTATATTGGTCATTTCACGTGTTACACGTGTGCGCACACGCACGCATGTGCGCGCAAAATGACCTTCGTTCCGAACATATACATAACATACCTAGTGACCCTAAAAAGGTTTCACCTAGATCGGATGAGTAGTTTACGAGAACACTCGCGGACAAGAAATACCGGAGAACAAAGAAGAAAATTCAGAAAAAGCTAGAAAAGAAACTCGTTAGGTCTTCCGTCCGATTCTGGAAAAAAACCCCGCAAAATCGAGCCGAAAAAGTGATAAAACTTTTTATGGAAACAAAGGGGATTGAACCCGGGTCGCCAGCATGAAAAATACAAAGCGCTTACTGTTACGCTATTGGGACCACATCTCTAAATCTACTTGTATATACTTCTGAAACAGTACATCTGTCTTAGAATAATGAAAGGCGGTCACTATTCATAATTTTGCATCACACGCCACGAGTAAATCTTCGCGCCAAACTTGCTCAAGATGATCACATCGGAATTTGTTACTTGAGTTTTAACAGTAATTTTTTGGATAGATAATCTATTAGTGATGAACAGATGATACTGTTTTCTTTCCTTTATTCGATATGTATTCAACTTTTTATTCCATGCAACTCCATATACAGGCATGCCAATGTTATATATTTCTGCACTATTGTCGCCATTTGTCTACTACTTAAGTCGGGTCATGATACATTATTTCGTGCCAAACGTCACAAATAGTTCTTAACGCTATTCCTTTGAAATGTTTGATCTATTTAATGGATCTGATAGCTTCAATGAAAATTAGAAATGTATGTTCTAATAACCGGAATTTCGAGCGTTAGAAAGTATATTTATCACATTATACAAATATAATATCGTATACGGCCAAGTAACACTAAAGATGTGAATTCGGTAAAATTTTCCAAGAATTTTGTATCCTGTTTACCCCCAAAGTGGAGATGAGTTACACGTTCATGAAAAGACTGGAATGTTTCACTGAAAAAAAAAATCACTCGCCCTCCGACGGTCAAGGAATCTGATACTATTTATGTTCAATAACTTGCATTTATTACAAGAATATTTATATAACCTTTAATAAACAATCTTTTAAAAAAAATGTTTTTCTTATTTTTGTCTTTTCTATTCATTTAATATGTCATAAGCCTGCGAGGTAAAATAAACAGAAGTCAAGTAATACTTCAGAAACATAGTGAATATTAAGTCAGGCAAGTTTCTTGAAAAGCTATTACTTATAACCATGGTTTAGGATAAGTTTTCCCTGGTGCAAAACAAAAGACTGTAGTCATCGTATTTCCACTTGTAGTCATGTTGTATTCTACTATGAGATGCAGACAAAAGCAATTTCAATAGAAGTTTGAGGAAACCTCATATTAAAACTATACTCAATGCAACGTAATTGCGATGTAGCAATCTAAAGAATCCTTTACATTTCATAAATCTTTTTGGTAGAAGTTTCGTTCATCTAAACGCTCAGCTGACCTTCTAGAACCCGACTTGCTTAATGGCGGAGTTTACGGAGACCGCCGCCATCTTGGACACGCTTCAGATTTTTAAATGCGAATATCTAGTGTGTGGATTGATCAATTCTTAAATAAATTATATATTTGGCCTTTCCAGTAGGATCTTAATTACCATTAATTATATCAAAGAAAAATATTGAAAAACGAAAAAAGTTGAAAAAGTGCACATTTTGAATTCACTTCCTGTAGCGACCGGAAGTAATGACGACGGAAACGAAGTCAAAATTGCACATCTATAACTGATGGTCTATCATCTCTAACAAGTCTCCAGTTAATATCTTGAGCCGTTTTCGAGAACATTCGAAGACAAAATTGCATTTTAAAATCAGGAAATTGCCCATAACTTGGCACTGGTAGCGAATTTTCCAACAAACGGAATTTTATATAAAATTCATATAATGACCTATAATTCCTGAAATTTTCATTGAAATCCACCGAATAGTTTACGAGAAATCGCCTGCACAAAATTTTGTCTAAAAAAAAAAGAATAATAATAATAATAACTAGAAACGAAACTCGTTGCGAGCAACGAGAGGTCTTCCGTCCGATTCAGAAACAAAAAACGTAAAATCAAACTGAAAAAGTGATTTTAAAAATCGGACACGCGGGGGACCGAACCCGGGTCGCCAGCGTGAAAATCCATTGCGGTACCCATTACACCTTTGGTAACCCGCTTCAAATTTAACATTCGAATATCGCGAGATTCGTTTTCTCTTTGATTCCAACATACATTACATTTTTTTTAAAATTCAGTTTGGAATTGTAAAATGACAGCCAGCTTGCTAAAGTTTGCTCAAGATGATCACATCGGAATTTGTTACTTGAGTTTTAACAGTAATTTTTTAGGATAGATATTCCATTAGTGATGAACAGATGATACTGTTTTCTTTCCTTTTTTCAATATGTACTCAACTTTTTATTCCATGCAACTCCATATACAGGCATGCCAATGTTATATATTTCTGCACTATTGTCACCATTTGTCTACTACTTAAGTCGGGTCACGATACATTATTTCGTGCCAAACGTCACAAGTAGTTCTTAACGCTATTCCTTTGAAATATTTGATGGATTTGATAGCTTCAATGAAAATTAGAAATATATGTTCTTATAACCGGAATTTCGAGCGTTACAAAGTATATTTATCACATTATACAAATATAATAAAATATCGTATACGGCCAAGTAACACTAAAGCTGTGAATTCGGTAAGATTTTCCACGAATTTTGTATCCTGTTTACCCCCAAAGTGGGGATGAGTTATACGTTCAAGAAAAGACTGGAATGTTTCACTGAAAAAAAAAAATCACTCGCCCTCCGACGGTCAAGGAATGTGATACTATTTATGTTCAATAACTTGCATTTATTACAAGAATATTTATATAACCTTTAATAAACAATCTTTTAAAAAAATGTTTTTCTTATTTTTGTCTTTTCTATTCATTTAATATGTCACAAGCCTGCGTGGAAAAATAAACAGAAGTCAAGTAATACTTCAGAAACATAGTGAATATTAAGTCAGGCAAGTTTCTTGAAAAGCTATTACTTATAACCATGGTTTAGGATAAGTTTTCCCTGGTGCAAAACAAAAGATTGTTGTCATCGTATTTCCACTTGTAGTCATGTTGTATTCTACTTTGAGATGCAGACAAAAGCAATTTCAATAGACGTTTGAGGAAACCTCATATTAAAACTATACTCAATGCAACGTAATTGCGATGTAGCAATCTAAAGAATCCTTTACATTTCATAAATCTTTTTGGTAGAAGTTTCGTTCATCTAAACGCTCAGCTGACCTTCTAGAACCCGACTTGCTTAATGGCGGAGTTTACGGAGACCGCCGCCATCTTGGACACGCTTCAGATTTTTAAATGCGAATATCTAGTGTGTGGATTGATCAATTCTAAAATAAATTATATATTAGGCCTTTCCAGTAGGGTCTTAATTACCATTAATTATATCAAAGAAAAATATTGAAAAACAAAAAAAGTTGAAAAAGTGCACATTTTGAATTCACTTCCTGTAGCGACCGGAAGTACTGACGACGCAAACGAAGTCAAAATTGCACATCTATAACTCATGGTCTATCATCTCTAACAAGTCTCCAGTTAATATCTTTAGCCGTTTTCGAGAACATTCGAAGACAAAATTGCATTTTAAAATCAGGAAATTGCCCATAACTTGGCACTGGTAGCGAATTTTCCAACAAACGGAATTTTATATAAAATTCATATAATGACCTATAATTCCTGAAATTTTCATTGAAATCCACCGAATAGTTTACGAGAAATCGCCTGCACAAAATTTTGTCTAAAAAAAAAGAATAATAACTAGAGCCGAGCTCGTTGCAAAGCAACGAGTAGGTCTTCCGTCCTGTTCGACCGGAAGTAACATTCATTTTTTCAAAAAAATGATTAATGAAGTCCATAAATGGTTTAATCCTCCAAATCTATGTTAATTATTGCAAAATTAAGCCATTTTTGGCTACTTCCGGTTTGACCGGAAGTGACGACGACGGACGGAAAATGAAGATTTAAGCTTCCAGTGACATATGTTACCCAAAATCTTTTCAAGAACGGCAAAAATATGCAATTTTTGACTACTTCCGATTTGACCGGAAGTGACGTCAACGTACGTAATTTGATGACGCTATTGGATACAGTTTAACATTTTGAACAACTTTGCTTCTTTGACATATTACAAATTCTCAATACTTTTTGAGATATAAAGTAAAAACTTTCAGCCCCTTTCGGCCCTTTATTATAGGGGCCATCCCCTTATCGTTGATATCTTTCGAAAGATCTTCACATTCTTCACAACTTTTGTTCTACATGTCTTTACAAAATATTAACGTGTAAAAAGATATTGCCAAAAATGTGTGAAAAATTTCTAAATTCCTGATAGGACTTATTTCGAGTCATAGCGAGCGCCGACGTGCGGCACTTCCGGAGAAAAAGAGTGGTGTGTGTCACATCAGCACATGTTGCTCCATCATCGCTGAAAATTTCATGCTTCTGTGTTAAGTGCTTTTTGAGAAAACTGCCGGACAAAGTGACCCTCTGAAAATCACTAAATCGCAAAAAATTCAAAACCGGAAGTGACGTCATCAAAACAAAAAATTATATATCAAGTTTGTTTGATGTTCTATCAGTCCTGAAAGTTTCATAAAAATCAAGCGAGCCGTTTCCGAGAACTCGCGTGCACAAAATCGGTAAGAAAAAAAACAATAACTAGAGCAAAGCTCGTTGCAAAGCAACGAGTAGGTCTTCCGTCCAGTTTTGACCGGAAGTGCCGGAAGTGACATCAAAAAAGAAAGCAATGAGCTAAGTCATCTCCAGTGACTTTATAATTTCAATTTTGCATCAAAAGCCTTCAAAATAAGCTATTTTTGGCTACTTCCGGTTTGACAGGAAGTGACGCTGACGGACGAAAAAAAAGTTTTTATGCTCCCAAACACATATGTTATCCAAAAACTTGTCAAGAACGGCAAAAATACGCGTTTTCCGACTACTTCCGGTTTGACCGGAAGTGACGATGACGGACGAATTTTGACGATCCCAGTAGATAAAGCTTGACATTTTGAACAACTTCGCTTCTTTGACGTATTACAAATTCTCAGTACTTTTTGAGATATTAAGGAAAAACTTTTGGCCCCTCTCAGCCCTTTATTGTAGGGGCCAGCCCCTTATCATTCATATCTTTCGAAAGATCGTGATATTCTTCACAACTTTTGTTCTATATGTCTTTACAAAATATTAACCTGTAAAAAGATATTGCCAAAAATGTGTGAAAAATTTCTACATTACCGATAGGTCTATTTTCGAGCCATAGCTAGCGCCGACGTGCTGCACTTCCGGAGAATAAGAAAGGTGTATATCACATCAGCACATGTTGCTCTATCATCGCTGAAAATCTTACGTTTCTATCTAAAAGCACTTTTGAGAAAAATGCTGGACAATGTGACCCTCTGAAAATCACTAAATCCGGAAATCTCTAAACCGGAAGTGACGTCATAAAAATAAAAAATTATATATCAGGTTTGATTGATGTTCCATCAGTCTTGAAAGTTTCATGAAAATCGATCGAGCCGTTTCTGAGAAATCGCGTGCACAAAATCGGTAAGAAAAAAAACAATAATAAAAATAATAAAAATAGTGGAAAAGAAACCTAAGAATAACAAGAAGGTCTTCCGCTGAAATTTTCATTGAAAGACCGAATAGTTTAATAAAAATAGTGGAAAAGAAACCTAAGAATAACTAGAAACGAAACTCGTTGCGAGCAACGAGAGGTCTTCCGTCCGATTCAGAAAAAAGCACGTAAAATCAAACTGAAAAAGTGATTTTAAAAATCGGACACACGGGGGATCGAACCCGGGTCGCCAACGTGAAAATCCATTGCGGTACCCATTACACCTTTGGGAACCCGCTTCAAATTTAACATTCGAATATCGCGAGATTGCTTATTTTGATTCCAACATACATTACATTTTTTTTTAAAATTCAGTTTGGATTTGTAAAATGACAGCCAGCTTGCTAAATTTTGCTCAAGATGATTACATCGGAATCTGTTACTTGAGTTTTAACAGTAATTTTTAGGTAGATAATCTATTAGTGATGAACAGACAATACTGTTTTCTTTCCATTCAACTTTTTATTCCATGCAACTCCATAAACAGGCATGCCAATGTTATATATTTCTGCACTATTGTCACCATTTGTCTACTACTTAAGTCGGGTCACGATACATTATTTCGTGCCAAACGTCACAAGTAGTTCTTAACGCTATTCCTTTGAAATATTTGATCTATTTAATGGATTTGATAGCTTCAATGAAAATTAGAAATTTATGTTCTTATAACCGGAATTTCGAGCGTTAGAAAGTATATTTATCACATTATACAAATATAATATAGTATACGGCCAAGTAACACTAAAGTGATTTCCACGAATTTTGTATCCTGTTTTCCCCCGAAGTGGAGATGAGTTACACGTTCATGAAAAGACTGGAATGTTTCACTGAAAAAAAAAAATCACTCGCCCTCCGACGGTCAAGGAAGTGATACTATTTAAGTTCGATAATTTGCATTTATTACAAGAATATTTATATAACCTTTAATAAACAATCTTTTTTAAAAAAAAATGTTTTTCTTATTTTTGTCTTTTCTATTCATTTAATATGTCACAAGCCTGCGTGGAAAAATAAACAGACGTCAAGTAATACTTCAGAAACATAGTGAATATTAAGTCAGGCAAGTTTCTTGAAAAGCTATTACTTATAACCATGGTTTAGGATAAGTTTTCCCTGGTGCAAAACAAAAGATTGTAGTCATCGTATTTCCACTTGTAGTCATGTTGTATTCTACTTTGAGATGCAGACAAAAGCAATTTCAATAGACGTTTGAGGAAACCTCATATTAAAACAATACTCAATGCAACGTAATTGCGATGTAGCAATCTAAAGAATCCTTTACATTTCATAAATCTTTTTGGTAGAAGTTTCGTTCATCTAAACGCTCAGCTGACCTTCTAGAACCCGACTTGCTTAATGGCGGAGTTCACGGAGACGCCCCGCCATCTTGGACACGCTTCAGATTTTTAAATGCGAATATCTAGTGTGTGGATTGATCAATTCTAAAATAAATTATATATTAGGCCTTTCCAGTAGGGTCTTAATTACCGTTAATGATATCAAAGAAAAATATTGAAAAACAAAAAAAGTTGAAAAAGTGCACATTTTGAATTCACTTCCTGTAGCGACCGGAAGTACTGACGACGCAAACGAAGGCAAAATTGCACATCTATAACTCATGGTCTATCATCTCTAACAAGTCTCCAGTTAATATCTTGAGCCGTTTTCGAGAACATTCGAAGACAAAATTGCATTTTAAAATCAGGAAATTGCCCATAACTTGGCACTGGTAGCGAATTTTCCAACAAACGGAATTTTATATAAAATTCATATAATGACCTATAATTCCTGAAATTTTCATTGAAATCCACTGAATAGTTTACGAGAAATCGCCTGCACAAAATTTTGTGACAAGACCTCAACAATTTTAATCTTTTGACAAAAACTTTAACCTTGCTAAAAACTTTCGATTTAGAGGAGCTATGATTTTCATATTTCACATGTGTATTCCTTGTGACAAGACCTTTCTTTGGGTACCAACAATTTTAATCTTTTGACCTTGGAGTTTGACCCACTTTTATACAAAAATTCCAAACTTTTAATTTGGCCATATTTTTTGAACAGTAGATACCAGGACATTTATACTTCATATATATATATTTATTACCTAATCAAGTGAATTTTGTTGTTTTATTATAGATTTAATATTTTCATCTATTCTGTATGTGTTTTCAGTTTTTCTTATCTATTCAAAACGATCTATTGACCGGTCAATAGACAGCGCGTTCTATTGACCGCTAATCGAATTTAGTTGTTTGTAACAATGCACAGACATGGTAAACAATCATCTTATTTGATCTTTCGACATTGGTTTTAAAAATTGTATGATTTCAATGGTCGGGTATTTTACTTAATAAGAGATACTTTAATTAATACACTGTGGGATGTTGAGACCGGTTCTTCGGGTGAGACTTATAAACCGAGGTCCCGTGTAGCAGTAGGTGCTCTGCTGGCAAAAAAAGGTCCCTCTCCACCGGGAAGTGGTGACGTCTCCATAAGAGTGAAAATTTTTCGAGAGGAATGTAAACAATAGTCAATACAATCAATCTTTAATTAATATTACAGATGCACTATATCTAGGTATAAATTTACAATATGGTACGGGAACCTTCTGTACTGAATATACAGTTGTGAACACTTAATACGGAAAATATTGCCTCGGGCAATAGAACACACTGAGCTGTTCCCTGCACCGAGGGAAAAATATTCTGGTCTATTGACTGCTCAGGCATGAAATAATTGTATATTGGATACCAACAATCTTGACCTTTTGACCTTGACCTTTGAGACTTCTGTCATTGTGAAAAAACTTTAACCTTGGCCATAACTTTTGAACTGTTAAAGACGGAGCTTTCATACTTCATTCATGTAATCTTTGTGAAAAGAACTTTGACCCTTTGACCTTGGAGTTTGACCTACTTTAAAAAAACGACCTTAATAGTAATTTTTTAAGGGTTAGGGCTAGGCCACTCATACTTCACATATGTAAACCTTGTGACTAGCCCTTTCATTTGATATCAAGAATTTTTACCTTGACCTTGGAGTTTGACCTACTTTATAAATTTTTAACCTTGGCCATAACTTCACTTATGTAATCCTTGTAGGAAGACCCATCATTGGATACTAAGAACTTTGACCCTTTGACCTTGGAGTTTGACCTACTTTTAAGAGGCAAACCTTGATCATAACATTAAAAGGGTTAGGGCTAGTGTTTTCATACTTTGCATATTTAATCCTTGTGATAAGACCTTTCATTCGATAGCAAGACCTTTGATTTTGACCTACTTTTAAAGATTTTTAACCTCGGCCACAACTTCTAAATGGTTAGGGCTAGGGTTTTCATTCTTTACATGTATTTTTTGTGGCAATACCTTTCATTGGATACCAATGATCTTGACCATAGTGATTTCCATACTTTTGAAAAAAACTTTAACCTTGGCCTACTTTCATATGTAACACATTGTATTTCCAGTGAGAATACCTTACTTTTGGTATATTAAATTGGTATATTAAATTTGCATTAAAGAAAAGTTTTATCTTTGCTGTGGTGCCATATGGGGGCATCAGTGTTTCACAAACACATCTTGTTTGACATTTTTAAAGAATGAGTCTTGAAATGTTTCCAGCTTACCGGTAATTCATCTGGATCTACTGGGAATCTGAATGGACTAGAATCCTCACACTGGAATACTGACTCCAGAAGATTAAGGCACTTGGATTTCCAGGAGTCAGGGGTTTTATTGACTGGTGATGCTGACTTCCTCCATGTGCTGGTTCCCGGCTGATCATCATCTGACTACATTCATAAATAAAACAAGAGATGATTGTAAAATACTTATGGCCCCCTCCCCCTACATTGGAATTTTTCTAAGTCTAAAAGGGCATATCTCTGTCAAAAATGGCGCGATTGTACCCAAAACAGAACTTGACCAAGATATATTTCCATTTCTTATTTTTCTCTCTGTGATAACTCTTTGAAAGTTAGCGGAGTTAATTTCTTGATAATTATACCAGAATGTAAGTTAGGCAGGTCAATAGGTCAGGAGCTAAGGAGACCTAATATGCATGCAAATCTCGTGCGCATCTGTCTCTGAATCTGACCCTAAGGAGGCCAAATATGCATGTAAATCTCGTGCGGCTGCCTTTGTGTTTGACGTCGGTGGGCGAGGACTATTGAAATAGGGATGGGAATCCTCGTGTAATTCAAATATATGTCTGCTTTTTTAAAGTCTAAATCTACAATTTTATTTCACAATGAAATGAAAATATAAAGAATCACTGTGTAGTTAGTATAGTATGCCAGGGACATCAACAATAGTGGGAAACATGGATTTATGCATAACGAGCTTTGCCATGTTTCCCACTATTGTTGATGTCCTGGCATACTATACTTACTAGACAGTGATTCCTTAAATTTATCTGATGAATCTGTATACCAAATAGAGTACCAAATCTCAGTATGCACAACCTCTGCAAAGGAAATGAACGGAAACTGTAAATAATTGGAATTTTTCTAAGTCCAAGGGACATAACTCTGTCAAAAATGGTGCGATTGTATCAATAACAGAATTTGACCTAGATATACCTCTGATAAATCTGTACGCTAAATTTCATTTCAGTATGTGCAACTGTTGCAAAGAAAATGAACGGAAACTAAATAATTGAAATTTTTCTAAGCCCAATGGGCATAACTCTGTCAAAAATGGCACGATTGTACCCAAAACAGAACTTGACCTAGATATTCATGCAATATATCAGTATACCAAATTTTTATTTCAGTATGTGCAACGGTTGCAAAGAAAATGAACGGAAACTGCAAATAATTGAAATTTTTCTAAGTCCAAGGGGCATAACTCTGTCATAAATGGTGTGATCGTACCCAAAACAAAATTTGACTTAGATATTCATGTGATGTATCTGTATACCAAATTTCATTTCAGTATATGAAACGGTTGCGAAGAAAATGAATGGAAACTAAGTGGACCGACAGACAGCAGCAAAGCAATATGCCCTCCCTTCTTCAAAGGAGGGCATAAATATACATGTATGGACAGTGAATGTGAAAATTTAAAAGAATAAAAATCTTCCCACTACAAACTTTCAGTTTGACTTACATGCATGAGCCTGTTGTTGCTTGAGGTATCTTCAGTTTCACTACCAGATGACACGCCCCCCACTTTTTCTCTGTGACAAAGCTGATTTAAGATTGGCATTGGATCGGTACAGTCAGTATCACTGGAAATAGTAAAGTATAGTATACTGAATACCGTATAATCCCTATTAACCACCCCTGCCCCTATAAGCACCCCCTTAGGTCTTTTTTAATTGTCAGGTAATAAGGGCCCCCTGTACAGTGATTAAAATCAACAAGAATCATATCAAACAAGAGGCCCATGGGCCTTATAGGTCACCTGAGTATCATGCGACAACTCTCCAACAATTGAATTTGATTCATGTTTTAAACTAGAGGCCATGAAATTAACAATTTTGAAAGAGGCACCATTGCTTATCATAATTATACACTCAGCATGCTTATTTTGGTTACTTAAAACCCAGAGGTAAATCAGAGTAACAAACAGAAAATGCATTTCCACTTTTAGTGAATTTCAGGGCCCCTGGGTCAGGGCTTCTTCTGTTAGAGCTGGTCAACAGTTTAGTTCCCCATCCCACAGGAACCACTGACCCTGGGGCCACATCTTTCAAAATTTTGGAAATTTTTTAAAATTTTATTTCATCATGCTGTTGATTAATACCAAAGTGCAGAGTTCAAAGCATTGAATTATTTCAGACTATGTTACCCCCCCCCCCTAAGTACCTCTGTCCCAGGGGACAGGAAATTAACCATTTTTGGAAGAAGCAGTGTTTTTTTCATAAATGTATACTAAGGTCATTGGCATTATACCCAATAACAAAGAAAAAGATTTTCAAAGAATTCAAGCATTTTCACTATATGAACATTAGAGCCCCCCCCCCCCCCCCCAGCACAAGAATCTCTAACCCAAGGATCCTGAAATTCAAAAATTTCAAAGAAGCATCCTTCCTCCTCATAACTATGTACATAGGTCATTGGTTAAATACTCAGGTGCAGAAAAGAAGAATTTATGCATTTTCACTATATATTCAATAAAGCCCCGCCCTAACACCAGAACCCCTAACCCAGGGGCCATGAAATTCACAATTTTGGAAAAGGTAGACTTATTCAACATAACTATGTACTTGGTTAGTTTATTTAATGCCCAAGAACAGAGAAGAAGAATTTCAAAGAATTTTTGCATTTTACTATATAATCTATATAGCCCCACCCTTCCACTAGAACCCCTGACCCTGGGGCCATTAAATTCACAATTTGAGAAGAGGCAGTCTTATTCAACATAACTATGCACTTGGTTAACGGTAGTTTATTTTAAATGCCCACAAACAGAAAAGAAGAATTTCAAAGAATTTTTGCATTTTACTATATAATCTATATAGCCCCATTCTACCACTAGAACCCCTGACCCTGGGGCCATTAAATTCACAATTTGAGAAGAGGCAGTCTTATTCAACATAACTATGCACTTGGTTAGTTTATTTTAAATGCCCACCAACAGAAAAGAAGAATTTCAAAGAATTTATGCATTTTCACGATATAATCTATATAGCCCCATCCTAGTACTAGAATCCCTGACCCTGGGGCCATGAAATTCACAAATTTGGAAAAGGCAGTCATTTTCAACTTACCTATGCACTTGGTTGGTTTATTTAATGCCCACAAACAGAAAAGAAGAATTTCAAAGAAATAATGCATTTTCACTATATAACCTGTTTAGCCCCGCCCTAGCACTAGAACCCCTGACCCTGGGGCCATGAATTTCACAATTTTGGTAGAGGATTCAATGCTGATTACAATCATACCAACAGTTTAACTGCTTGATGTCCAGGAGTAAAGAAGAAGATTTCTAAAGATTGCACTAATTTTAGTGGTTTTTGCCCCACCCCCCAGGCCCCAGGGGGACAGGGACCATGAAATTCACAATTTTTGTTCCCCTTCACCCATAGATGCTATATGCCAAAGAACTGGGTACGGTATGTATAACGAGGCGGCCCTGTCTCTAAATCTGATTGAGGTTTTTTACAAACATGCCCACGATGTGTCCTTTCAAAATCATTTTATTTTTTGGAATTATCTCTTACCGTTTTTCCGCCAGAGGTTTGGAAAAATGGTGCATTTTCTTCAATAATTACAACTTTTGACGTAACGACGTCATCACGACGTTAAGTGGTTTTAACGTTACATTAAATGAAATCTATAAATTCTCTTAACCGAGAACTACTAGTATTTGCTTAATCCTGCAAATATTCCGGTAAACCATTTTGAACTATCTTTCAATTTACCATACATCGTTGATAGTTTGAAATAGTTTAATAATTTTCAGGAATATATAATATTTTTTACAAACAATTGTACCAAACACGCTAGTCTACAAAACTTTATCCATCCAGATGAAATGAGGTAAGTACTTAAAAATTTAACGTATAGTTTATGAAGTTGGAATTTTTTTTGGCAATGAAAAAGCTATCAACAGAACTCCTCCTTTCATTCCAACAAATGACGGTGCTATAAAAATGTTGGGTCTTTTATATGAACATATTAATTACTCCCTATTTCGGGGTTATATGATATGCCTCTTTCAATTTTCTTTGATTTTAGAATTTTTACCCTCGCTTGAAAAGTGGGAGGGTATATAGTGATCGGGGTGTCCGTCCGTCTGTTACGCTTTAGGGGTACCTCTCTTTTATGTTTTGCCGTTAGAAGCCCAAAACATGTGTCGGATCAAAAAGTAAAATAAAAGGTGCATGTAATGGCAATATGTTATTAAGATTCTTTGAAAGTTTCATTGAATTTCATTCAGTGGTATAATAGGATATGCGGATAAGAGATGAGTGCCCTTGACGCGTAACAGACAGACAGACTGGTGGACATATCGATTACTATAACCCTCCTGATTTTCAAGCAGGAGGTAAAAAAAACACGAATTTCCGGGAAGGGATCCCAGAATTTAGTAGTACAATGTAATAGTACTGTCTAACAGGCATAATTTTCTAGACTTGTAGAAATAAATATTATACTATATTGAAATGTTATGTGTGTGATTTACATAGTTTATCCACGTCAGGTATAGAAGTCTGTGCATACATGCCAACTTTCCCGATTTAGGCGGGATCCTCCCGATTTTACCCTTCATCCCGCCTTCCCGATCGGGAAGGAAAAATTGCCCTAATTTCCCGATTTGAAAAAAATCACCAAAATTTCCAATTATAAAAGATTCCCTACTGCTGAATTTGGACAATCGGGTTAGCAATGTCAAACTTGTTTATTCAATGCACTCAGATAAGTTTCATTGTTTATTTTACAATGTTAATTAGCAACAGGAAATCACTTCACGCTTGAACGCACGCAGTTGTCCAGGTACAAGTAGCTTATAGCTTTGGGCAATTAAGGGATTATCTTGTCAGTTTTAAGGGGTATGCAAGGTGAAATACATAGATTAATGTGTTAATTGTAAGTCATTTTATTAAAAACATAAATTCAAGACAATGAAATACTAATCAAACTATAAAATCGGAATCCAAAGAGATCGTTTTTTGAAAACGAAAGTAGAAAACTACAAAGCATAGCTGCTGATTTTATATACATATAATGAAAAATATTGTAAAGTTTGCCAGTTAAAATATTATTAAATTAAGATGAAACAATCAAGTGTATGTCAATTAGAATTTCTTTTCCCTTCCTTCTCCCAAAAGTAATATTTTTTAGGTATGTGCATGACTTAAGGAAATACCCACGTGGCATCATCAAGCCTGACAAATTTCATGACTGTAAAAACTAGAACTGTCCAAACGGGACAAAATACCCCCCGCTGGGTTTTTCAGAAGTAAGTTTTTCCATAATAAAGATATGTATCAAACATGAATTATGAAATTTTTATTCCAGTGACCTTGAACTTCCCCAAATGACCTTGGGTCAAGGTCATGACACACCCATGGGTCATGAGCAATCTTTCAGTGAAATGAGAACCTACCAAGTTTATCCATAAGAAAGATATGGACCGGACACAAATTATGAAATTTTTCTTCCAGTGACCTTGAACTTCCCCAAATGACCTTAGGTCAAGGTCATGACACACCCGTGGGTCATGGGCAATCTTTGTGTGAAATGAGAACCTACCAAGTTTATCCATAATAAAGATATGGACCGGACACGAATTGTGATATTTTTCTTCCAGTGACCTTGAACTTCCCAAAATGACCTTGGGTCAAGGTCATAACACACCCTTGGGTCATGGGCAATCTTTGTGTTAAATAAAAACCTACCAAGTTTATCCATAAGAAAGATATGGATTGGACAGGAATTATGAAAATTTTCTTCCAGTGACCTTGAACTTTTCCACATGACCTTGGGTCAAGGTCATGACACATCCTTGGGTCATGGGCAATCATTGTGTGAAATGAGAACCTACCAAGTTTATCCATAAAAGATATGTATCAAACATGATTATGAAAATTTTCTTCTAGTGACCTTGAACTTTCCCAAATGAACTTGGGTCAAGGTCATGACACACCCTTGGGTCATGGGCAATCTTTGTGTGAAATGAGAACCTACCAAGTTTATCCATAAGAAAGATATGGACCGGACACGAATTATGAAATTTTTCTTCCAGTGACCTTGAACTTCCCCAAATGACCTTGGTTCAAGGTCATGACACACCCTTAGGTCATGAGCAATCTTAGCTTTGAGTAGTAGATTCTAATGTCCCTCTGTAAGAAAGATATGGACCGGACACGATTGCACAGACAGACGGACAGCTGGACAGACAGACGGACAGACGGACAAGGTGATTCCTATATACCCCCCCCCCCCCAAACTTCGTTTGCGGGGGGTATAAAAATAATTATCCTTTGGATAGGTGCTATAAATTTCAGTAAAATTAATACCTTATTAGAATTTCTAATAAATTGAAATATAAATAAAAAATCTCAAAAATGTTTCCAGAAACAGGACTTTACAGTATCAAAACCTCATATATTTTTTTAGCCTTTGAAAAAAAATGATTTAAAAGTTGTACAATTTTCAATTTTTCACTAAATTATGTGTCCTGGTAGAAAAAAAATCATGTTTTTAATGAGAGAGGCACTTATTTTAGCAAAAATATTTCAATTTTGGGGAAAAAACAACATTTTTTAACATTTTTTTAAAATTAATTTTTTGTGTTAAATTAATCCTTTAGTTGTATTAATAAGTGATATCAAATATTACAAATTTAAAAAAACATCATTTCATTTTCATTTTATTTCACAACAAAATGTCGCGTATTTAGACCTTTGAAAATTGTCGTCACGTGCTAAGTCCCCATGGGAATTTTCAAAAGTTGGCATGTATGTCTGTGCGTTTTGTTTTCTAAGCAATACACAGTCACTTGCATTGGTGTCGGCTGTAAATGATCGACCAACAATCAAAGTCGAGAGGTGATCAACAGAAAATAGGAAAGGACTGTCTCTAGTTTGAAATTAAATTCTTGATGTAAACTTGTCCATTGGTAGTCGTAATTGTACATCTTGATAATCAGTACCCCCCCCCCCCCCATTCTATATATTTTTCTATTTGAATGAAGCAAAATACAAATAATCGAAATGCATAATGACAAAATACTTAATATAAAAATATCAAAACTTAGTTCAAGTCCCTTTTCTTATTTAACCTTTTCATAAGCTACATATTGTGACACTTTTGCAGTTACATGTACTAGTATGTTATTAATATACGAAAACTAATGTTATTTTGTGTCGTGTGGGCACCGTCACTACGGCATGCATTTTTTTTTACAGAGTTAGGTTTGTCATTCCCGGATTACCATTAGAAAGCGAGATTGGGTTTCTAACAAAATAAGTTGTTTTTTTCTTGAAAGTTGTTTTAATGTAGAATTCTTTTAAAATAGACCTCACAAACAGCTGACATGTATTACGTCATTTATGTGACTATACATCTACTGAGACAAAAACTGCTAAAACAGACATTTTTGATATTGATTATGCTTTACAATACCTCCTAAATGTAAATGTTTGTGGATATTTGATAGATTTCAGTGACAATTATAATTTCAACTCCAATCCTGTCGCACTTCCTTTGGAAACATTAACATTCTGGGGCCTTCGCAATGTTTTACGTCATTTGTTCTTGTAGTAACGATAAAAAACTTTTCATATTTTTTTTGGAACTAATAATCATCACAGACGGAAGTTGACATCTTTAAAATTCAGATCTGATTCGTACCATTCTCACTACGGTGATATGGACTGGACACCCCTCCCCACCTTCCCAGCCCTTATGAATGTCATTTGTATCAATATTTATATCCTATGACATTTTTAAGGTATTATTTCATAGGTAATTTGGTTGAAATTCTTTTAAATCCTAACAATATTTTGTCTGATACATTCGTTTTAACACAGATAATTTTTATAAAAAGCAATTTAATGTCTTATAAATGACTTAATTAATTTCTAAAAAAAAAGTTCCTAATCGAGCTAAATACATCGATTGCATGCAGCGAAAGGGGAAAGACATGTCTCTTGTCAAAAAATTATGCATGATTGTGCTTGTTTTTATTTCTTAAATATATGGCGGATTCATATATGTTAAAATTGCCTTCACTTGTCTGTGTAAAGAAAAATGTTAATTGCTATTGGAAACTGTTAATCTTTATTCAGACACAAATAAATAGTTGATTGCATCATGTTTCTTTTGAAATTGCCGAAAACACTCACAACTATAGCCATACAAAATTTGTCAAAATAATATCATTTCATTATCTAAACTCCTTATAGATTACAGTTACAGATCCAGGAATTTAATAACGTGGGAGGGGGTGGTATTGAGTACAGGAAATGTACTGCGTTGAAACCCCCTGGGGAATTGGAGCACATTCCTGGTAGGGTCTGGGGAACGAACATCTGCTATAATATGTGCCCCCCCTCCTTTGATTTAGAAAACCAATCGTCACCTTGCAGGAATTTTAGAATACATTGCCATGGCGGTAAAATAATATTTTGGAATATCTCATACCATACGCAGGGGTGGATCCAGGAATTAAAGTTAGGGGGGCACAAGATTTAGGCAGAGGGTCTGGGGGCCGCCTTGATGCCCCCAGTGGGTCTAGGGCAAAGCCCTGGTGGGGGCCCAGGGGGCGAAGTCCCCGGAAACTCATGGATTCTGGAGGTTTTATAGAGTAAAAATGTGGTCTACCGAGTAGACATTTTAAACATTTTCTTGACAAAACTATGTTTTATGCTAACTTTGACAATTTTAGGGAGGGGAGCAGGGTGCCCCCCCCCCCCCGCCTTAAATCCGCCACTGATACATGTAGATCTACTGATAAGTTTGTGTTTAATGCTCAAGCTCCAGACAGCTCAGTATTACGTTACGCTACAACACCATATCGTTATTCGTAGGGAACGAAAGTAGTCCCGGAGAATGGACACTGTATGGAGTTTGTTTAATGATAGTAACAAAAACCAGAAGTCTCTGTCGAGACTGAAGCTCTACTGGTTTGTACTTATAGCAAAGGAAGAGAAAAGTACTTAAGCAGTTGGAAATTGAAACTTTTCAACAGCAATAAATAGAATAATGATCCTCGATTAAGTCTCTTTATGT
Source organism: Saccostrea cuccullata (assembly GCF_032062105.1). NCBI lineage: Eukaryota > Metazoa > Mollusca > Bivalvia > Ostreida > Ostreidae > Saccostrea > Saccostrea cuccullata. The sequence continues at coordinate 88,314 of NW_026940566.1, forward strand.
TCTTAGTGCAGTCTACTTGCATGCCACATTTATATTATAATCAGACTAAAATTGTATTTGGAGTAGCATTTTGAAAGAATTTCACAGAAATTTCTATTTTTAAAAACCACGGCAACACCGTTCATCCAAATCAAAAACCGATACACAGAATTATGTATCTTATTGTAGTCTACTTGTGTGCCAAGTTATATTGAAATCAGACTAAAACTGTAGAAGGAGTAGCATTTTGAAAGAATTTCACAGAAATTTCTATTTTTAGTAACCACGGCAACACCGTTCATCCAAATCAAAAACTGATACACAGAATTATGTATCTTACTGTAGTCTACTTGTGTGCCAAGTTATATTGAAATCAGACTAAAACTGTAGAAGGAGTAGCATTTTGAAAGAATTTCACAGAAATTTCTATTTTTAGTAACCACGGCAACACCGTTCATGGAAATCAAAAACCGATACACAGAATTGTGTATCTTAGTGTAGTCTACTTGTGTGCCAAGTTATATTGAAATCAGACTAAAACTGTAGGAGGAGTAGCATTTTGAAAGAATTTCACAGAAATTTCTATTTTTAGTAACCACGGCAACACCGTTCATCGAAATCAAAAACTGATGAACAGAATTATGTATCTTATTGTAGTCTACTTGTGTGCCAAGTTATATTGAAATCAGACTAAAACTGTAGAAGGAGTAGCATTTTGAAAGAATTTCACAGAAATTTCTATTTTTAGTAACCACGGCAACACCGTTCATCGAAATCAAAAACCGATACACAGAATTATGTATCTTAGTGTAGTCTACTTGTGTGCCAAGTTATATTGAAATCAGACCAAAACTGTAGGAGGAGTAGCATTTTGAAAGAATTTCACAGAAATTTCTATTTTTAGTAACCACGGCAACATCGTTCATCGAAATCAAAAACCGATACACAGAATTATGTATCTTAGTGTAGTCTACTTGTGTGCCAAGTTATATTGAAATCAGACCAAAACTGTAGGAGGAGTAGCATTTTGAAAAATTGTTTACAGACAGACAGACGGACAGACAGACAGACAGACGGACGGACGACGGACGCATTACTATCGCATAAGCTCTTCTGGTCTCTGACCAGTAGAGCTAAAAATTATTAATTACATGCTTGTTTTACAAAATACAAGCAAATTTTTAAAAATCAAACGGTGGATGGGGGGAGGGGGCGCTCGACGCAACGGCCCTTGATCCGTCTTTGAATTGCATGTTTAATTTCAACCTGTCTTGAAAGCAATGATGTCAACATTCAGCATGATAAATATATAATCTAAATCATACTTTAGAAAAGCTGCATGATAATTTTCAATAAAACGTTAAAAAAAATCCTTTCTTTAACATAAAGTCAGTATCACGTCCAATATGAAAGAGACGCTCGTTTTAATTTTAAAAGGTACATATGTATAAACGTATAATTGGTTCAGTGGTTTCAGAGAAGAAGCTAAAAATGTTCAAATGTTAAATCACGACGAACGACGCATGACGAACGAAAACAGATAGCAATAGGTCACCTGATGAAGAACGTGAAAATGAAAAGTGTCTATAATCCTATTTCTCAGTGGAAAATGAATAATTTAGCATAATTTGGGTGGATTATTTTCACTTTACAAAATAACCGCCCCCCTCCTTTTGCAATTTTCTAAGCGTCCGGGGCGGTTAATAGGGATTATACGGTATTATATCATATTCCACCTCAATTCTTAATTCATTTATAGAAAGGCAAATTTAAATTCTCCATAACTGGCTTTCATTATCAGACAATTTCTGAGAATTACCTGGTAAACCTGAGCAGGGCCTCTGTTACAATTCTGGCACTTTTCACAATAGAAGTTCCAGGCTCATTGAAGGCCTTGGCATTGTGTTCAATATATCTAATGTCAAACTGCAGAGCACTCACTCTCCTGAAGGAAACAGTATCACTTCACTTATACTCAGTAACATATTAATCTGTTGTCTACCATTAACAGGTTATAATGATGTCTTCTTTTGAATAAATTTTTGATTGACCATACCTGTAGAATCGGTTCTCTAGTCGTGATTTGATGGTGTTTAGATCTATGAGGTATTCTATGATGATGCCGTAGATTGGGAATACATTAAGATCCACCAGTGTAAGGAACTGTTCTGTTATACAATGCTGAATGATGCTCTCCATCCCGTGAGCAATACGATCACACTCTGCATCACGCCCACACGAGGGCCACTCCCCCACCCTCGGGGTGTACACCAGGGATTCTAACTCCTCCGGCTGTACGGGTACACTGGACTCATTATGAGCCAGCAGATCTAATCAACAAGACATGAAACCACAGAATGTCTGATATGATTTTATCCACACAAATACATGGAATTTTCAAATTTTATGAGGAAACAACCATTCACTACTATAATATAGCAGGTATCTTGAGCAAGCGAGAGGCCCTTGGGTCACATCGTTCACCTGAGTAACTTGGGTGATGCAGATCTTTAAAAGATTTCCCCTCTTGCTATACCTATCGTGCCCCCTACCCCCTTCCCTTTTATGATTTTAATACTTTGGAATCTACACTACCCCAGGATGCTTTCATATAAGTTTCAGCTTTCCTGGCCCAGTGGTTCTTGAGAAGAAGATTTTTTAATGATTTGTTCTATACATTTCTATGTAAAACTTGGAATTCCCTATTGTGGCCCCGCCCTACCCCCGGGAGTCATGATTTTAACAATTTATTATCTACACTACCCAAGGATGCTTCCACATAAGTTTCAACTTTCCTGGCCCAGTGCTTCTTGAAAAGAAGATTTTTTAATGACCCCACCCTATTTTTGTCTCCCCTTGTAAAGGGACTTGGCCCTTCATTTAATAATTTAAACCCCCCTTCACCCAAGGATGCTTTGTACCACGTTTGGTGAAAACTGGCCCATTGATTCTTGAGAAAAAGTTGAAAATGTGAAAAGTTTACAGACGGCCGACGGACAAAGCCTTCGGCTCAGGTGAGCTAAAAACATAATACTACATTTCAATAATGGTACTTCAAATTTACAGTATGGTGGACTGACTCATCTATTAAACGTAACTGATAAACATTCTCATTCTTAAGAAAAAAAATTTAATACTTCTGGAATAAATGCCTTACGATTATGATCGACAGGCTCCATGTCCCATGGACTCAGTTTATCTGTCTCTCCAGTGTCCCATCTACAGCAAAAAATGATTTAATACCATAATACTGACTAACAAGTACAGATATACTGGGCTTTCTCCTTAATATAGACAAGTATGGACACATTGTGGTATACAATAAAAGATTTCTCTGTTTGCTGCATTTGGAAATCTCATACAATGCATAAAATACAATTTTAAATGATGGAATCAAAATAATCAAATCTCAGTATCTCTATAAAATTATTTATTGATCACAAAATGTTGCAATCATTTTTAAAACATAATTTTCCAGTTAACTTTAATACTTTTATATTTACATGACAATGAAGCATTGGAACATGCTATCTGGATAAATAGCTTCATATGGACTCTGACAGACAATGGTTCCAAACCACCAGGCATCATCAATTATGGAACGGAATCTATCACCTTTATAAAATACGATCTTACATGTACATGTGACATTCTGAATCTCCTTTAGAAACCAACATCTTCAACAATCAAGTATGCTATGATTTAATAATCAAGTCTGTACTTTCAAAAACTTCTGACTGCCTTCAAAGTTAGTAAAATTGTAGAGTTTTAATAAGCTAGAAAGTCTGCTATTTCAAACAATAGCTTATGTCGTCCCAAACTGGACAAGACTTTCTTTTTTTTTCATCACTAAAACAATACCCATTATAGCTAGGCTTGGAAAAACATCAACTCGTATCACTCCTTTCAGTACTTTGATTTAACAAAAGGCCCATGGTCCTTATAGGTCACCTGAGTATTGTGTAACAACTTTCAAACAATTAAATTTGGTTTGTGTTTTAAACCAGAGGCCATGAAATTCACAATTCACAATTTTGAAGAGGCACCATTGCTTATCATTATTATTAACTAAGAATGCTTACTCTATTTACTTAATACCCAGAGGTAGATCAGAGTAACGAAGAGAAAATGTACTTCCACTTTATACCTAGTTGTGCACCTCACTCCAAAGGAACCACTGACCCAGGGGCCACATATTTAATTTTATCATAAAATGGTTGATTAATTTATTTTCAGACTATTTAACCCCCCACCCACCACCACTCTGACCCAGGGGGCATAAAAAAACAACTTTGCTAGATGCACTTTTCTTCATCAAAAATATTTATTATACCTCTATTGATAGTACTCGAATTTGATTGGCTGGTAAGAAAACTTTAAAACACAACAAAGACTCCAAATGGTACCATTTACAGCAATACATGTACTTAGTTAGTTTATATAAATCTAAGAGCAGAGAAGAAGATTTTCAAAGAATTCATGTATTTTTACTATATAATCAATAGAGCCCACCCTAAAACCAGAACCCCTGACGCTGGGGCCATAAAATTCACAATTTTGGTAGAGGCACTCTTGTTTATCATAACTATGTACTTAGTTAGTTTATTTAATACCCAGGAGCAGAAAAGATTTTCAAAGAAATAATGCATTTTCACTATATACTTATTTAACCCCGCCCTAGCACAAGAACCCCTGACCCGACGGCCATGAATTTCACAATTTTGGTAAAGGACTCAATGCTGATTACAATCATGCAAACAGTTTGACTGCTTGATGTCCAGGAGTAAAGAAGAAGATTTTTAAAGATTGCATTAATTTTAGTGGTTTTAGCCCCACCACCAGGCCCCAGGGGGGCATGGATCATAAAATTCACAATTTTTGTTCCCCTTCACCCATAGATGCTTTGTGTCAAATTTGGTTGAAATTGGTTCAGTGGTTGCAGAGAAGAAGCGACCGATTGACGATGAACGACGAACGACTTACGACGGACGAAAACAGATAGCAATAGGTCACCTGAGTGACTCAGGTGACCTAATAATGCATTTTCACTATATAATCTATATAGCCCCGCCCTAGCACTAGAACCCCTGACCCTGGGGCCATGAATTTCACAATTTTGGTAAAGGACTCAATGCTGATTACAATCATGCAAACAGTTTGACTGCTTGATAAGTAAAGAAGAAGATTTTTAAAGATTGCAATAATTTTAGTGGTTTTGGCCTCACACCTCAGGCCCCAGGGGGGCGGGGACCATGAAATTCACAATTTTTGTTCCCCTTTATCCATAGATACTGTATACCAAATTTGGTTGAAATTAGTTCAGTGGTTTCATAGAAGAAGCTGAAAATGTTCAAATGTTAACACACTACGGATGACGCACGACGACGGACGAAAACGGATAGCAATAGGTCACCTGAGAAACTCAGGTGACCTAAAAATCAAAGTTAAAGAATTTTCACTTTTCCCCTGTTTCCATGGAAACTATCGACAATTACCAATTTTTAAATCCAATGAGCACAATTACAGATACTAATCATTACATCAATAAAATTTCATGACGAATGTTCGAGGGACCAGAGAGAACACTTGCGGACAAAATTTGTCACTTTTTGCAGGTTTCCATGGCAACGGTAGCCATTTTGAAACTGGATGACCACACAACACACCTAAAACCAGTGATCCTCCTTTGAGGAAAGTTTTAGGAAGATTGTCCCAGCCATCTCCGAGAAACAGCCAGGAGAACAAAAACATGCATATAATCGCAGTATTTCACCCGAATTCATTCATGGCAATAAAATAATGTTTATTCCATGTTTAACCCTTTATCCCGTTGAAATAACTCATGTGATATCGTTTTCATATCACACAGTTGTAATGTCACGATGGATTTTGCGGAGTGATGAAGTAAAATGAAGTGGAGTCTTCTATAAAACAGTGCTAAACATTGTTTGTGTTGTAAAAAACATGGGATAAAAAGAATCTCACATGATTTGTAGATAGATATGATTTTTATCCAAATCGTTGTTTGTTTTTAAAATTCACACAACTCATTGGATAAAAATCATATCCAACTACAAATCATGTGAGATCCTATATTTTCACAAAATCTATTTAAACAAGAGGCCCACGGGCCTTATAGGTCACCTGAGTATCATGTAACAACTTTCCAGCGATTGTATTTGGTTCGTGTTTTTATCCAAAAGCCATGAAATTTACAAATTTTGAAAGAGGCACCATTGCTTATCAAAGGGCAGATTTCAAAGCATTAATCTATTTTTAGTCAAAGTACCCCCCCCCCAGGTACCCCTGACCCAGCAGCCCTGAAATTATCTATTTTGAAAGAGGCCCCTTTCTTCATTATAAGGCCAACATTTTTTTTTTATGTTTAGGTTTAGTTATAAACGTGAGAATAAAAAAGTCCCGAAAGAGAAGGAAATAAAATAAAATTTTTGATAAATCAATTATTAACATTTGTACATTCTTTTTTATGCTATCCTAATAGGCTCCTTACCACTGGACATATAATGCTTACAAATAGGAAAGTAGAACATTTAATTGCTTATTTCATCATCTGCCAGTTTGGGCTTCTTCTTTGGAACCACTGAACCAATTTCAACGAAAATTGACTATACAGAATCTATGGGTGTAGGGGAACAAACATTATAATTTCATGGTCCCTGCCCCCCCCCCCCCCAGGGCCTGAGGGGTGGGGCCAAAACCACTAAAAATGATGCAATATTTAAAAATCTTCTTCTTTACTCCTGGACATCAAGCAGTCAAACTGTTGACATGATTGTAATCAGCATTGAGTCCTCTAACAAAATTGTGAAATTCATGGCCCCTGGGTCAGGGGTTCTGGTGTTAGGGCAAGGTGCTAGAGATCATATAGTAAAAGTGCATTATTTCTTTGAAAATCTTCTGTGCTCCTGGGTATTAAATAAACTAACTATAAGTACATAGTTAAGATGACCAAGAGTGCCTCTTCAAAAATGGTGAATTTTATGGCCCCTGGGTCAGGGGTTCTGGTGTTAAGGCAGCTAGGCTCTATTGATTATACAATAAAAATACATTAATTCTTTGAAAATATCCTCCTCTGCTCCTGGGTATTAAACAAGCTAATTAAGTAAAAAGTTATAATTAACAAGAGTGCATCTTCCAAACTGTGAATTTTAAGGCCTCAGGGTCAGGAGTTCTGGTGTTAGAGCGAGGCTCTATTGATTATATAGTGAAAATGCGTTAATACATGAGGAAGGATGCCTCTTCTAAATTTGTGAATTTCATGGGTCAGGGGTTTTGGTGTAAGGAGGGAACTCATTTGATTATGTAGTGGAAATGCATGAAAGCTTAAAAATCTTCTTTCATAACTCTTGGGTATTAAACAAACTAACTATATAGTTATGATGAGCAAGAGTGTTTCTTCCAAAATTGTGAATTTTGTGGCCACTAAGTCAGGGGTTGTGATGTTAAGGCAGGGCTTTATTGATTATACAGTGAAAATACATTGATTCTTCAAAAATCTTCTTCTCTGCTCCTGGGTATTAAACCAACAAGAGGCCCATGGGCCACATCGCTCACCTGAGCACTGTGGCTAGGAAAAATTATTTATTATTGAAAAATTAAAATCCAAAAGTAGTCCCATGACCAATTATGGCTTTGCTATTCTTGAGAAGATGATTTTTAAAAAATGTTCCTATATTATACATATATTACATGGCTTTGAGGGCAGCATACCAGAATATTTGCCCCTCGGTGACAGGAACGCCCTGGAGTGTTATGTCGCCCGAGGCCGCCGGCAGTGGGCGACATAACACTCCAGGGCTTTCCTGTCACCAAGGGGCAAATATTCTGGTATTGCTGCCCGAGAATTAAGCCATGTAATATATGGTATATAACATTTTTAAGCATTGAACCCAAATCGATCATCGAACATATTTCTTGAACGCTATGTACACATATATGTATGTTGAGTATAGTACTATTCCGAAATATCCCGTCCTGTTTCATGGCAGAATGTTTTCAGTATACTGACACTTGTGTTGATAACCTTTGTTGTATTAAAAGAATTTTTCTCCTCAATTAAAATATCTAATTCCTCTGAATTAAAATAAACAAATCGCAGATCTTGTTTTGACTTTTTAACTTTCGCGGAACTGTTTACGTTTGCTTAGCAACTGCCTCTGTGATTTTCGAACCCGACGTAATTAATATGCAGAATGATTGCACGCTAGGGAACATAACCGTGTTCGGGAGGGCAACATAACTGTTTCCGGGGAACATAACTGTATCCGGCGTGATTCGGCAGTTTTTCAGGGCATATGGATAAAAATACTAAATTTGTAATATAATTGGAAAACTTCTTCAAAAATGTTATATATTTCTATGTTAAACTTCGGTCGGCCATTGTGGCCCCACCCTACCCCCCGGGGTCATGATTTGAACAATCTTCAATCTACACTACCTGAGGATGCTTCCATATGGATATGATGAATTTTGGCTTTGTTATTCTTGAGAAGAAGATTTTTAAAGAATTTTCCTTTATATTTCTATGTAAAACTTTGATCGGCCATTTTGGCCCCGCCCTACCCCCGGGGATCATGATTTGAACAAACTTGAATCTACACTACCTGAGGATGCTTCCATATAAATATGTTCAATTATGGATTTGCTATTCTTGAGAAGAAGATTTTTAAAGAATTTTCCTTTATATTTCTATGTAAAACTTTGGTCGGCCATTGTGGGCCTGCCCTTCCCCGGGGGTCATGATTTGAACAAACTTGAATCTACACTACCTGAGGATGCTTCCATATAAATATGATCAATAATGGTTTGCTATTCTTGAGGAGAAGATTTTTAAAGAATTTTCCAATATATTTCTATGTACAAATTTGGTCGGTCATTTTGGCCCCCCCCCTACCCCCCCCCCCCCCCCCCCCCGGGGTCATGATTTGAACAAACTTGAATCTACATTTCCTGAGGAAGTTTCCCCATAAGTTTCATCTTTCCTGGCACAGTGGTTCTTGAGAAGAAGATTTTTAAAAGATAACACCAAATTTTCATTAATTCCCAATTTTCTCCCCTTGAATGAGGGCGTGGCCCTTCATTTGAACAAACTTGAATCCCCTTCACCCAAAACTGCTTTGTGGCAAGTTTGGTTGAAATTGGACCAACGGTTCTTGAGAAGATGAAAATGTAAAAAGTTTACAACGACAACAACTACTACTATGACGACAACGACAGACGACGGACAAATTTTGATCAGAAAAGCTCACTTGAGCCTTCTGCTCAGGTGAGCTAAAAAGGTCATGTATTTTCAATTACTTTTCAGTTACATTTCAATTACTTTTTTTTTCAAAATGAAAGTTTATATTTAAAAAGATGTCTTACACTGATACATAGTTTTATACTGTTGGGTTTATATTACTTATTCCCTTGTTTTATACGTTCATGTTTTAAGAAGGATACTCGATACGGCGCCCTCGATTAGTTCTTTCTCTCGCAGAATGGACAGTTTTCGGCCTTTCTCCTTTACAAAGAATAACGTAACTTTTCAGTATCACATAAACCAGAGGTGTTTGGTAGTTGGAGTTGACAGTGTCAATTTAGGTAAGAAGAGGCCCATGGGCCACATCACTCACCTGAGAAGCTTTGGCCATTCTGTTCTTTACCAGATTTCCCCTTGTAATACATATTGTGACCCCATCCTACCCCACTGATCATAATTTAAACAATTTGAAATCTACACTAACCCAGTATGCTTCCACATAAGTTTCAGCTTTTCTGGCCCAGTGGTTCTTGAGAAGAAGATTTTCAAAGATATTTTCTATATATTTCTATGTAAAACATTGATTCCCCAATGTGGCCCCGCCCTACCCCCGGAGGTCATGACTTGAACAATTTAGAATTTACACTACCCCAGGATGCTTCCACATAAGTTTCAGCTTATCTGGCCCAGTGGTTCTTGAGAAGGACATTTTCAAAGGTTTTTACTATATATTTCTATGTAAAACTTTGATTCCCCATTGTGGCCCCGCCCACACCTGGGGGTCATGATTTGAACAATTTAGAATCTACATTTCCCCAGGATGCTTCAACATAAGTTTCAGCTTTTCTGGCCCAGTGGTTCTTGAGAAGAAGATTTTTAAAGATTTTTCCTATATATTTCTATGTAAAACTTTGATTCCCCATTGTGGCCCCGCCCTACCCCCGGGGGTCATGATTTGAACAATTTACAATCTACACTACCCCAGGATGCTTCCACATAAGTATTAGCTTATCTGGCCCAGTGGTTCTTGAGAAGAAGATTTTTTAATGACCCAACCCTATATTTGTCTTTTCTTGATTATCTCCCCTTGTGAGGGGACATGGCCCTTCATTTTAAAAATTTAAATTCATCTTCAGCCAAGGATGCTTTGTACCAAGTTTGGACAAAATTGGCCCAGTGGTTCTTGATAAGAAGTCAAAAATGTGAAAAGTTTACAGACAGATGGACGGACAAGGGACAAAATGTGATCAGAAAAGCTCACTTGAGCCTTCGTCTCAGGTGAGCTAAAGAACAAATTATGCTAAGAACTATTATATAGACTTTCTCACAAAACAAACCTGCTTTCCACTTTCTCCTCATAGCGGTGTCGTACGACTGTTTTAGAACAATGAAATCGATGACATCAGGCATATCATGGTACCTGTAATATCACACAGCTTATTAGTAATAGAGTTATTGATAAAATACTCCATCAGACAATTATCAAAATCATAATACTTTTTAGTTAAACAAACCAAGATAAACCATATATACTTGTTGTACATATACAAACTTACATCATAAAATATCATACATGCCAACTTTCCCGATTTAGGCGGGATTCTCCCGATTTAACCCTTGCATCTTGCCTTCCCGATCGGGAGAGAAAAATTGCCCTAATTTACCGATTTGATAAAAAAAATCACCTTAAATTTTCATATTATAAAAGTTTCCCTACCACTGAATTTTGACAATCGGGATAACTTGTTCAGACTTGTTTATTCAATGCACCAGATAGGTTTCATTGTTTATTTAACCAGGTGTTAATTAGGCCTAGCCACAGGAAATCACTTCACGCTTGAACGCACACAGTTCAGGTACAAGTAGCTTATAGTTTGGGGCAATTAGGGGATTATCTTGTCAGTTTTAAGGGGTATGCAAGGTGAAACACATAGACTAACGTGATAACTATTACTCATTTTATTAAAAACATAAATTAAAGACAATAAAATACTAATCAAACCATAAAATCGGAATCCAAAGAGATCGTTTTCTGAAAATGAAAGTAGAAAATTACAACGCATAGCTGCTGATTTTGTCTTCATATTGAAGAATTTTGTAAAGTTTGCCAGTTAAAATATTATGAAAAAATTAAGATGAAACAATCAAGTGTATGTCAATTAGAATTTCTTTTCCCTCCCTTCTCCCAAAAGTAATGTGTTAGGTATGTGCATGTCTTAAGGAAATACCCACATGGCACCATCAAGACTGAAAAATTTCATGACTGTAAAAAAAATAATTCTCTTTTAGATAGGTGGTATAAATTTCTGTAAATTTAATATCTTATTAGAAATTCAAATTAATTGAAATATAAATAAAAAATCTCAAAAATATTTCCAGAAACAGGACCTTACAGTATCAAAACCTCATATTTCTTAGCCTTTGAAAAAAAATGATTTAAAAGTGGGAAGAAAAACTTTATTTTTTGTGTTGAATTAATTCCTTTGAAAATTGTCATTACACGCTAAATCCCCCATGGGAATTTTCAAAAGTTGGCATGTATGAAATATACAGGTAATTACCATTTGGGCATTTCATAGATAAAATCCTGTTTTTAAAAACTTACAGTATATGTACACTGTGCTACAAGTAAAATCTGACCGTACACACTCACTTAAATGTTAATGAGTTTTTCGTTGGTTTCCCGGTTTCCGGGTCGACATAAGCCATCTTAAGACAGCAGAGCCTAGGTGGACGGACTTCATACTTGATTCCTACTATCTTCATATGCTCTTGTTCCTACAATTATAAAGGATCTCTTGTAAAATGATTTTTAAAGATTTTTTTTTCACCTCAATCTATACTTGATTCCTTCAACATGTACAATCTTCATATTCTCTTGAGGAATATTAAAAGACTTTATCATAAAACAAGAGGCCCAGGGGCCTTATAGGTCACCTGAGCATTATGCAACAATCCAATGATTGAATTTTCTTTATGTTTTAAACTAGACGTCATGGCATTCACAATTATGAAAGAGGCACCATTGCTAATCATAACTATACACTTAGCATGTTTCGTTTGGTTACTTAATACCCATAGACAGAGTAGGGGATGATTTTTCCATTTTTTTTTTAAAATATAAAATTACTTTTTCAATCCCATGTGCTGTAGGCATTAATTATAACAAATATTACATAACTGACAGATTTCTATACTGTTTGTGTTGGACTTTGTCAAATGCCCATCATATTAAACAATATCAAATTAGTCTTAACACCTTAATCTATACCAAATTAATTTTGAAAAAAAGGCTGGCCATCAAATGACATATACTATAAACTGCTAGACCAGCAGTTCTTCTGTCTAATCCCCAAAGGATACAGATAAGACTGCTGATTGAGACAGCTATTATAGCCTTCCTACATTGAACTCATTAATTAATCTTTGACTGGATGCTTGCCTATACTCATTACTCCCTAGATATTAATAGATCTGCACTTTCTAACTTAAAACACTTTTAAAACATATAAAAAACTCAATGATTTCTTTTTAGATTTAATGCCAGAGAGGTTTTATATTTAAGGTGTTTCCATTCTCACAATTTTCATGGTTCAAAGTACAACCAGAAGTCTCTGTCTAGACTGAAGCTCTACTGGTTTGTATTTATAGCAAAGGAAGATGAAAGTACTTAAGCAGTTGGGAATTGAAACTTTACACTAGCAAAAAAGAGAATAATGATCTTTAAATAAGTCTCTTTATGTTCTTAGTGTAGTCTACTTGCACGCCACATTAAATTATAATCAGACTAAACTGTATTTGAAGTAGCATTTTGAGAGTAACAGATATTGCTATCTTTATTAACCAAGGTAATAATGTTCATTGAAGTCAAAAACGGACATAAAGAATTATGTACCTTAGTGTGTAATCTACTTGTGTGCCAAGTTATATTGAAATCATACCAAAACTGTAGGAGGAGTAGCATTTTGAAAGTATTTTACAGAAATTTCTATTTTTAGTAACAACGCCAACACCGTTCGTCAAAATCAAAAACCAATACACAGAATTATGTATCTCAGTGTTACTAAATCTACTTGTGTGCCAAGTTATATTGAAATCAGACCAAAATTGTAGGAGGAGTAGCATTTTGAAAGAATTTCACAGAAATTTCTATTTTTAGTAAAAACGACGACACCGTTCGTCAAAATCAAAAACCGATACACAGAATTATGTATCTTAGTGTAGTCTACTTGTGTGCCAAGTAATATTGAAATCAGACCAAAACTGTAGGAGGAGTAGCATTTTGAAAGAATTTCACAGAATTTTCTATTTTTAGTAACAACGCCGACACCGTTCCTGGAAATCAAATATCGATACACAGAATTATGTATCTTAGTGTAGTCTACTTGTGTGCCAAGTTATATTGAAATCAGACCAAAACTGTAGGAGGAGTGGCATTTTGAAAGAATTTCACAGAAATTTCTATTTTGTAGTAACAACGCCAACACCGTTTGTTGAAATCAAAAACCGATACACAGAAATATGTATCTTAGTGTAGTCTACTTATATGCCAAGTTATATTGAAATCAGATCAAAACTGTAGGAGGAGTAGCATTTTGAACAAGAGGCCCATGCAGGGGCCACAGCGCTCTACCGAGCACATTGGGCTTGAATTTAACCCCCCCCCCCACCCCCTGGCATTCATCATTTGAACAAACTAGAATCTACACTACCTGAGGATGATTCCATATAAATATCACTAGTCATAGCTTTGAAGTACTTGAAAAGAAGATTTTAAAAGATTTCCCTATATTTCCCTATGCAAAATTTGGGTCGGCCATTTTGGCCCCACCCTAGCCCCGGGGGTCATGATTTGAACAAACTCGAATCTACACTACCTGAGGATGATTCCGCATGAGTTTAATCTTTCCTGGCCCAGTGGTTCTTGAGAAGAAGATTTTTTAAAGATTTTTCCTATATATTCCTATGTAAAACTTGGGTCGGCCATTTTGGCCCCACCCTAGCCCCGGGAGTCATGATTTGAAGAAACTTGAATCTACACTACCTGAGGATGATTCCACATGAGTTCCAACTTTCCTGGCCCAGTGGTTCTGGAGAAGAAGATTTTTAAAGATTTTTCCTATATATTCCTATGTAAAACTTGGGTCGGCCATTTTGGCCCCACCCTAGCCCCGGGGGTCATGATTTGAACAAACTTGAATCTACACTACATGAGGATGATTCCACATGAGTTCCATCTTTCCTGGCCAAGTGGTTCTGGAGAAGAAGATTTTTAAAGATTTTTCCTATATATTCCTATGTAAAACTTGGGTTGGCCATTTTGGCCCCACCCTAGCCCCAGGGGTTATGATTTGAACAAACTTGAATCTACACTACCTGAGGATGATTCCACATGAGTTCCATCTTTCCTGGCCCAGTGGTTCTTAAGAAGAAGATTTTTTAACCAGAAGTCTCTGTCGAGACTGAAGCTCTACTGGTTTGTACTTATAGCAAAGGAAGACGAAAGTACATAAGCGGTTGGGAATTGAAACTTAACACTTGCAAAAAAGAGAATAATGATCCTTGAATAAGTCTCTTTAAGTTCTTAGTGTAGTCTACGTGCATGCCAAATTATATTATAATCAGTCTAAAACTGTATTTGAAGTAGCATTTTGAGAGCAACAGAAATTGCTATCTTTATTAACCAAGGAAATAATGTTCATTGAAGTCAAAAACGGATATAAAGAATTATGTACCTTAGTGTAGTCTACTTGTGTGCCAAGTTATATTGAAATCATACCAAAACTATAGGAGGAGTAGCATTTTGAAAGAATTTCAAAGAAATTTCTATTTTTAGTAACAATGCCAACACCATTCGTCGAAATCAAAAGCCGATACACAGAATTACGTATATTAGTGTAGTCTACTTATATAGCAAGTTATATTGAAATCATACCAAAACTGTTGGAGTAGCATTTTGAAAGAATTTCACAGAAATTTCTATTTTTAGTAACAATGCCAACACCATTCGTCGAAATCAAAAGCCGATACACAGAATTATGTATATTAGTGTAGTCTACTTATATAGCAAGTTATATTGAAATCATACCAAAACTGTAGGAGGAGTAGCATTTTAAAATAATTTCACAGAATTTTCTATTTTTAGTAACAACGCCAACACCGTTGGTCGAAGTAAAAAACTGATATATTGAATTATGTATCTTAGTGTAGTCTACTTGTGTGCCAAGTTATATTGAAATCGTACCATAACTGTGGGAGGAGTAGCATTTTGAAAGAATTTCACAGAAATTTCTATTTTTAGTAACAACGCCAACACCGTTTGTCAAAATCAAAAACCGATAAACAGAATTATGTATCTTAAAGTAATCTATTTGTGTGCCAAGTTTTATTGAAATCATACCAAAACTGTAGGAGGAGTTGCAATTTGAAAGAATTTCACAGAAATATCTATTTTTAGTAACAACGCCAACACCATTCGTCGAAATCAAAAACCGATACACAGAATTATATATCTTAGTGTAGTCTACTTGTGTGCCATGTTATATTGAAATCATACCAAAACTGTAGGAGGAGTAGCATTTTGAAAGAATTTCACAGAAATTTCTATTTTTAGTAACAACGCCAACACCGTTTGTCAAAATCAAAAAAACGATATACAGAATTATGTATCTCAATGTAGTCTACTTGTGTGCCAAGTTATATTGAAATCATACTAAAACTGTAGGAGGAGTAGCATTTTGAAAGAATTTCACAGAAATTTCTATTTTTAGTAACAATGCCAACACCGTTCATCGAAATCAAAAACCAATATACAGAATTATGTATCTTAGTGTAGTCTTCTTGTGTGCCAAGTTATATTGAAATCAGATCAAAACTGTAGGAGGAGTAGCATTTTGAAAAATTGTTTACAGACAGACAGACAGACGGACAGACGGACGGACGCCGGACCCATTACTATCGCATAAGCTCTTCTGGTCTCTGACCAGTAGAGCTAAAAATGGCATTAATTTTTCTCTAATTCATAATTATCTCCCCTTGGAAAAGGGCGTGGCGCTTCATTTGAAGAAACTTGAATCCCCTTCACCCAAGAATACTTTGTGCCAAGTTTGATTGAAATTGGCCCATCGGTTCTTGAAAAGAAGTCGAAAATGTGAAAAGTTTACAGACAGACGGACGCCGGATAAAATGTGATCAGAAAAGCTCACCTGAGCCTTCGGCTCAGGTGAACTAAAAAGCTTTATTTACACATTCATTACCCCATCGTCTCAAGCCACGGTCCGGAGTCCGCATATATAGCTCTCTCCTACCCGTGGCTGCTTGAGCACAAAAAGTGTCGTAGTCTTGAATATTTACGCCTCTCTATTGTGACGTCATATTCAGTCAGTAGCAAGTTTTGTTTCCATCGCAATCGAAATCAACAACTGACGTCAACAGTATACAAGAAATATTATCTATACTGCCATTGGATATTGAAAGGTCGCGCATTGGTCAATATTATAATGAGCTACGAAGAATTCTCTCCTCGTTCAACCACGGCCAGATGGGAGAGGAGCGTACATTTTGGCCGTGGTTTGCGAAGATGTCATTACCCAGGATGATGCATAAAACAGGAAATGATGGAAATATTAATGGTATCTAAAGTCTCACCCTGAGGTTTTGATTCAGGTGCCAGGGCTGGTTCTTGCGTATATCAAATTTGTAAACATTGTGTTTCTTCACCGCGAGGAGGTAAAGTTTGTGACCCTGTTTGAAGTACATGACGTCGTCTCCCATCTGTGGTACATACTGAAACTTCCTGGGAATGACGTCCGTCAACCAATCCGAAGGCCGAAACTCTTCTTCCCTCTCTTTGACGATTTTTTCTTTTCTCTGAAAATAAATGAGCATGATATATATACAAATATTCTTTTTCAGCACTCATTTCCAGAAGGAAATCTCAAGTCTTTCAATGTAAAGATTTAATGAAATTTAATAAATTAGTTTCTTTTTTACTGCTTAATCAGAGATAAAACTGTACATTTGATCGAACTATTTTCATTTTACCAGATTACCATGATCAATAATATACAAGATCACAACTAGACAAATGTACATATTGAGAACAGGATGCAAATATTTCCTCTATTAAAATATGGAAGGAAAATCACAAATGTTCCATACCCAGTCAATTTGTTTGAGGCTGATTGGACTTAAGGGAAAGAAATTATGTACTGAACAAAGATTTTCAACAGAGAGGCTATTTTTGACCTTGAACCTTGACCTACAAACTTTATTCAAGGTCGGTGCACATTCTTAAAATGTGTTGTATTGTATAAATTGTATGAAAAATATAAATTAATTGATATTATTATTCTACACATTATATCAAAATATTGAGCCTGAACACACCTGTGCTCGGTGATTTTTACTCAAAATATTGACACAATTTTTAAATTTTTCTATAGAAATCATTGAAATTTTTAGATTTACGTCATTTTCCTGACGTCATTTCAAACATATGACGTCATTGTTGACAAAAACATTTAGTCTTTTGAAGTCAGCATGAATCCCCCTGTTTTAAAACATAATTAAATTTTACTCAGTCAAAGTTTGATTTTAAGGGCAAATATTGGTTACTACTGAATAAAGTTCTTTTGCTATGACCTTAACCTTTGATCAAGAAACATGATTCAAGGTCACTGCACATCCTTTACCCACAGGCACCATGTTTGTGAAGTATGGGCCAGATTATGCTAAAGAAAGTTAAAAAATGCTTCAGACAGGAATCTAAACAAGAAGGCTATTTTTTACCTTGACCTAGATACTTTGCTCAAGGTCAATACACATTCATTGACCACTGGCACACTGTGAGTGAAGTATAAGTCACATTGGACAAAGGAGAGGGGATATCCTCTGAACAAGGAATTTTCATATAATTCTGCTTTGACCTTGACCTTTGATCTAGAAACATTGCTTAAAGTCACTGCACATTCAATGACCACTGGCACTCTGTGGGTGAAGATCGTATTAGCCAGATTGGGCCAAGGAGAGAGAAGATATACTCCAGACAAGGATTTTTCATATACGAGGGCTGTTCAATAAATAATGTCCTGAACTATATGACATACATTACAGATATCGTATGACATTAAACTTGACTTTCTCTCATTATTGAATCTTTCGTGAATTTATAACAGTTTATGTGACCACTTTTCATCACATATACCCCATTCATACGACGAAAATTTACTTATGTGTGCAAATTTACATATAAGTAAATCTACACACGTAAGTAGAAGTTAATTTGCAAGATTTATGTACTGTAAGTAAATCCTCATATTTTCATATAAAATAAGGAGATGGACAGATTAAAAATTGTGAATTTTTATAGAAACTAGGTGTATTTTCTTACTGTTTTGGTAAAAACCTAACTTTTGAATGTTCCTTAAGGGTCCTCCACACCATGTGACCTGTGACGTATATAGAGAAAAAAAAATGAGTCTCAGGGACGGGTGAGATTCACTCCGGAAGTTAAAGTGCGCATGCGCAGACTTCTATACCTCAGATCAAACCCGATCTAATTTAACTTAGTCAACAATGGCGGTATCTTCAAAGACCTCGATTTGCGCTGTTCTCAACCTGGTTGTAAGTGAATAATTCTTATAAAAATCTCATAATCGGTAATCGGTAACAATATATCTTATTCGCTATAATATTAATACATGTATTTTGCGTGATACCATTCATAAAAAGCATGTTAACCTTGACAGTTAGCTATTCAATGACAAACTATGAGGTAAACTACATTTCATTGAAAGTATGTCAACTTGATTGAAACACTTAATTTTATTGCATAAAAAAGTAAACTGTGTACTAATATGTATGTTTCACTGAATAATAAACTAAATTAAGCCTTATAAATATTTTTTACCCCCCCCCCCTCACCATAGGGGAATTTTATATGAAAATTCTTTCACACAGGCCTAGTATAACATGTATGACCCCCCCCCCCCCCACACACACACACTGCAACCCTGCCTAATCACAAGCCTGTATTATGTATAACTGTTAACGGTAGAATGAAGATCCAGGGAGGCTGGGTACAAACATGATGATTGAGGAAAAGATATTTAGGAAAGACTTCTTGGCAAAGTATTGCGGAAAAGATTTCTTTTTGAAAAATATGGCATAGTACATTCTACATTTAAAATGCAAAGTCAATATTCAATTACATTATAATACAAATACAAATATTTATTGGCATAACACAATTAATTACAATGGCAAAGGCACAACATATTATGAATATCATTTATTGTTCATGTATTTAAACAATATTCTGGTGTGTGACATTATGTGACATTATACTTAATCATAATAAAATCATACCATTATTTGCAAAATAATTAGGTTGTGCAATCAGTTGTAAATGTAATACATGTGTTATAAAAATATCATTTTTCCCCCTTTCAGGGTGTGTATGCTATATTTCATGGACAAAGTATTTCACTCTGGTAAAGATTTTTCAAATTTTGTCGGTGAATTGTATTTAAAATTTATAATTATGAATATCCCTTTTTCTTCAGGTCCTTGTATTGAGCTTGAGTTTTGCGTACAGTACAAACATTTATAATGCAGGAGATGATCATAACTACTTTTCCTTTGATGTAAGTTGCTATTATCAAAATTACCTGACAAGATCAAAGTTTATCATTGTCACAGGTGGTGAAAAATCAAGTCTCAACCAGGACTCGAACCCAGGGCCTCTGGCGTACCGTGCCAGCGCTCTAACCACTGAGCTATTGAGACCCGATATATTGACTGACTTTCACGCACCTGTGAACCCGGTGACTTCATCTTTGACATTTATGAATACATTGTAAAATCCTATAACCCTATTTTAACAAACATCTCAAACTTCATGAAATTATAGTTGTAAATTAATTTTATTACTGGTATGCATGTAATGGAAAGAAACTTAAATTAGCTAATATGTAATGTAAAGATGACATCTGATCATCATTGAAACCAAAAATCAATAAAATTGAACATAATTCAGCATTATCAACTTGTGACAAGGGTGCAGAATGTTTGTTTATTTAGAGAGGAATTAAAAAAAATATTTTAAAGAAGATTGAAGATGAAAACTTAAGTACTTTTACAAATAATTTCATTTTCACATAATTTTGACAATCTATTTAGAGGATTAACCAGTATTTTATAATTCTTTTTCAACAAGGTACTGAAGGGATTGAATACTCCTCAGCTAAATACTGTGCAGGTAATCAACATAATTTTGATTTACTGAACATGCTGAAATAACCTTTTCTACTTCATTAAATTTAACTTTTTGCTAATGAAAATTAAAATATTTAAGCCTTTTAAGGTTCATAAACCCTCTGTTCACTCATATAAAATGTTGCTTGAACCTTAATGATTTTCCAAAAGAAATGTATTTTATAAGCAAAATACTGACAATTATAGCATAGTTTGCAGGGCAAAAATTTGACAAAAAAAAACCTTCAACTTGACAAATCTATAAAGGAATAATAGACATTATTGTCATTAAGAGTTATCTCTCTTATCAAAGTATCAATGACCCTTAAGGTTAGCATGCATCATAGAATATAATGTAATGTAACATCCAATAGCAAAAAAAGATTTTTAAAAAATGCATTTTTGCTTTTAAAATGCATGTGCATAGTAAGAGTATGACTATGATATATCTGTAAAGGTTTAGGTGGTGGATATCGGCCTGGATAGCTCACTTGGTAGAGCACTTGACTGGAGGTGCAGGGGGCCCAGGTTTGATTCTCGGTCCAGCCATACATTTTCTCCTTTCCTATTACACGTGGTTATAATATTACTTAAATTTTATACGGATCCTGTGTTATCTTATGAATTTGGAACAACAGAATTATTTCTGCCTATAAATTTATCATAAAAATCTGCATACATTTCAGGATATTAATGGTCCCCTCCCAGCTGATGGAAATTTTCCTATGATGGAAACTCCGAATAATACAGATCTGGATATTGATATGGAGGTATGAAAATAATAAAAAAAAAATAATAAAAGACAAATGGTCTTTAGTTTAAGGACCCTCTCTACACCAGTGCAAAATGTTTTTTAGACATTGAGAAAAATATAATGTATAAAGGTGTTAATATTGAGCATATCAACATAATTTTCACTGTATGGTGCATTACATTTACCCCCGGGAAAAATGTCCAAATAGAAATCACTGTTGTTTACTTCCAAAGAGAAAATACCTGTAAATAACATGTTCAATTAATTAATCTAGGTCTTTTAAAATGTAAAAAATATTTGCATCGATTAAGAATTAAGTTATATACTGTAAATTATTTTTTAAAGAATTAAGATCTAAGGGGAGATCACTCTAATTGCAGAAAAATAGCATAGAATAAGAACTCTTTAGTGTGCAGTGTGGAGAGGGTTTTCAATGCAGTGAACAACAAACAGTTGTCTGAGTAGTTTCATTTTTAGTTCACCTGAGCCGAATGCTCAAGTGAGCTTTTCTGATCAAAGTTTGTCCGTCGTCTGTCGTTGTCGTAAACTTTTCACATTTTCATCTTCTTCTCAAAATTTGAGAAAAAATACTTCTACTTCCGTTTTTATTGAGAATATACATGAACGAATTGTCCTACCACCGTTTGTAAACAATGAACACATGGCATGATCACGGAGTGACCGATGAAAAGGATGTGCGGTATTTTTTTTTTATAATAAAAGAACAACAAACGTAAAGAACAACAAACGTCTTGGATTATGTTAATAAAGATAATAATTCCTAGACAACAGGTACCTGTGGGTATGACGAGAAACGTATAGGTTATTTACACTTTCAGGCTAATCAACCGAGTCTGTTTTTGATAGTTGAAATTTCGGCACACTAATTTGTACGTTTCAATAATACATTATCTCAATGTGTGTTTATAAATATTGATAAATTAGTGTGCGGTTTTAGTTTTCCTCTCTTATTTTTGTCCAGTTCAGTGGCCAGTATATTACTAGATATAGTATGGTGACGTAAGCGGAGACTTGCCAAAGTTTTTGAGTCCCGAGCAACAGGAAAGATAACTCCAAATAGGAACTTTGATACCAGATATTTTGAAAATGTTTTTTCTACATCAGTGCATTTAATTTTAATATAATTTTTTTTATGTAATCTAATTCATTAATGTTTCTTCTCTACAAAAGGAGGCCTTGTTGATTTTTCTCGTGATGTATTTCAGAGAAAATGAGTTTTATGTACTTTTTATAAATAAAATAAATCTCTGTAAAATATGTGATGATCGATAAAATTAAGTTTTTATGGTTATTATGTGAGCTTAAAAATATACGAAAAGGTAAGACAAAATTTTTTGTGCTAGGTATGAAAATGCCTTGGGAAAAATTTCTTGAAACTTGTGAAATAATTATTTCAAAAAATCAGTATAAATTACATTTTAATCCCTGGACAGTTTTTAAAGGCTGATATGCTTGTTAAAAGTAATGCTCAATAATATGAGAACATAAGCTGTAGGTGTGTGGAGGACCCTTAAAGACTAGGGTGGAAATCCGATCCACTAATTAATATATTGGTACGAGGGCCGTTCCAAAATTACGCGGACTGTGCTATTATTTACTCTTACAGACGTCATATAGTTATGAAATTTCACAGAAATACGTTTCTTAAAGATTTAAATAAATTCTGGGCAAAATTTTTGTATTTTAAAAAAATTCTAGGGAAATTATCGGTATGTTTATATCGCTGATGGAGAGGTACGGAGCACGACAAAAAAATTGAAGCAAAAGCATGTGGAATCCAAAATTTAACTCATTCATTTTCTATAATTCGTGATATTTTTCGACAATTTTCTCAAATGTATCTTTATATTGTTCTTTTATTATGTATTTATAATTTCTGACAAGATATGTGAAGTACTAACAGAAATATAGTGATTTTTTCCCGATGCGATTCCCGTGAAAACGACTGTGAAAATGACGTCTCCTGAATTGACGGCGCACCACACTTTTGTTAAATTATGTGTAATGCTCGAGATATCGCCAACATAGATCCAAAATATGCATAATAAAATATGTGGTAAACTAGGGTATTCGTGACATTCGTCCACAAATAGCCAAATGAAATTTTAGACAGTAAGACCTCTGTAAAAAGGCTATACGGGAGGACGGGAAGAAGATTATCGACGAAAACCTTTATCCGGAATGTCAAGAACGTGATTGAGAGTCACCAATATTACACTATATCTCATAAATACCTGCAGTTTTGGGTTTCAAAACAAAAAAGAATATCCTTTACTTGTTTAATAGATTTTAAGCTCGACAGGAAATGGTGTTTGGATGTTGAGTAGATAAGGAAACTCAAACTGTACAGGTACTCTTGGGAAAATGTTGAGAAAATGAAAGCTCAATCACATATTTTTTTTATAATGCCTGTGACGTCGAAGGTTTTGCTGCTCCATGACTCAATGATATGTCCTGATAAATCACTCAAAATTGATACTAATTTACAACATTTTGATATGACATTTTGAAGACCTTGTAAGTAAAGATTCCTTTATATTATGTGTGGCATTTTGCCCGAATATGTCGCCAAATATTTTTTCTCCGCAACAAGTCCGCGTAATTTTTGAACGGCCCTCGTACGAAAGAAAAGGAACTGAATGTTTTAATGACAAAGAATGGCAAAAGAATTTATACACAAAGAAGAAAAAAATATTAAAATTTTTCTTTACTGTAAGAGCCGTAGGATGTAAAGAAAAAGATGACTGTTGCCATCTATACTGATTGACGTCTTCAGCAGAAATAGGACGATTAGAATCTTTTTGGTGTTGGGAAATCTACAGAACATCAAATATGTGAAGCCATTATAAAATATCCTCTTGAATATGATACAGGAAGGATATGGAGAGAGAATAATATTCAATATCAAAGTCCATAAAATTGTACAAAATAGGAGCAGAGCAAACACGGACATCCAGAACATCAGAGATGGGATCAGGTGCCATGGAGGAGTGAGCATCCCCTGCCGACCAGTCTCACCCGCCGTGTGTTCATTGTCATGATCAGAAAATAACGGAAAAATTGACTATCAATTAGTGCGAAAAACGTCAGTTATGTAATTATGTATTTTCAAGGGGAATGAAAAGGATAATGAAAACTAATATTTATCGATCTCAAAAAATCTTTGAATAAAAATATGTGAAAAGGAAATGAACACGAACCCCTGGACATTATGGGGTTATGTGCCGAAGAGGATACTTACAAATGCTTACTTTCAAAGAGTTTATTGAAATTCCTGAAACATTAACTTATATATGAGTAGCTTGCCTCGATTAAAAACAGAGAAGGGTAGAAGAAAGCCATCAAGAGCTAAACGGTAATTGGGCCCGAGCAATTGATGGAATGCATGTTCTCATCATAGCTTCGGAACATCCCAAAGGAGACAACTTGTACAGTAAGTGCACTACTTATTGGTCCTTCAGGGCACTTATTAGCGACCACAACTATTATTATCTTTTAAGATATAAAAAAAAGTTTGCCAGAAAGGGTGCAAGATGCCCTCGTTTTTGCAAATTCGAAAATTTATCTCAGAGGAGATAATGGCTCATTGTTTAGAGTTTTGCCTTTTAGCCACCATGTTTACCAACTTATATTTTACGTACCAATGCATACACAATCGAAACAATACTTAAAATAGAGATTTAATCAATAAACAAAACAAAATACATACATAAGTAAATTTGCTGCGTGTTCATACGACAAAATTTACACACATGAACTAATAATTTGCTACAAAAGGTATGCAAAAGTGAATTTGCACCTAGTCCTGACCAGGTGTAAATTTACTCCACTGTGCAGAATTTGCATATGTGTAAATCCGTTCATACGACAAAAATTGCACACGTGAGTAAATTTACTTATGTGTAAAATATACTGAGGTATGTAAATCATGTCGTATGAATGGGGTATAAGTTTCATCATGAGAAGCTGGGAAACAAGGGCTTTTCGAGACACTGCATTATAAATGAATGGTAAAGAATCAGTAAACAAGAGTGAAAATAAAAGCTTCATTAAAGCTGCCGTAAAACTTTTAAAAATTCCCAAACAAATATTAACTGAAATATGTGACATTTAGAGCAACCAATGCCTGTCTTATAGACAAAAGAGCAGTTGGATTTCAATGATAAAAAATCATATAATGGGCATCAAAAATGGTTACCCATCTTGCCAACAAAAATTATAACAACTCATGTACTGTTCGCCAAATTTCAACAAATAATATTTGATGCTGTATGATTGACTTTAAGACACATAGCAAATTTGATAGACATCACATCGGGGGTAGTTTACACTGTATTTTAGAAACGTTTGGCGGTAAAAAAAAAAACTTGATACTCAAAGGTCACCCTATATTTTGAAAAATGAGTGAAAATGACAGCGTGTACGAAATTCTTAACAATTATTTTAAAATATCAGTAATTGTAGTTATCCACGTTTGTTTTATTTTCAAACAGATATTGGAACATTAATCTATCGCTTAAAACCCTAAAAACAAAATTTACCATAAGATGTACTTGATAAAAACGGCGAATGTCTGAAAAGTGCACAGGTATGCAAGAGCACAAAGACAGATTTATATGTAATTTTCTTAAACATTAGTGGTAATGTTGTTCAAAATCGTATTCGGAGAGACAGTTTAATTTCTGGAGGAGTCTAGAAAGCACTTTTTTGGCCAAAAAATCAAAAGGTTTATTAAAGGAAGGACCCAGAATCAGGAATCTACTACATTGAATTTCTTCAAGACAGCGTCCAAACCCGCATGCCCTGCAGAGTAAAGGGGTTTTCGGGATAAACAGAAAGTTAATGTTTTTTCACATTAACAATTTTTGCAAGATCTTTGACCTCTTGACTTGTTTCAATTTCCAAACTTGGAAAAAATACCTTTTAGAAGGAAGAAACAAGTCCGGGAAATCATTGGATCTGCCATTTTCCAGTATACTGAGGGACATACCTAAATATGAGTTCTACAAACGATCAGAAATTGGATAAAAAATGCTACGGACATGTTTTGTACTTAAAAGAGATTAAATAATAAAATCATGAAGAATAAATAATTGAAAAGCGTCTTTTACTTCTTTCTGAGCACCGAGGACATTATTTATTGAACAGCCCTCGTAATTATGTTCCCCAAACGAAGTTGGGGAACATATTGTTTTTACTCTGTTTCTTATTATTATTATTCTTATTAAGGTCTTCCGTCTTCAGCGGAAGACCTTATTGTTTTTCTTAGGTTTCTTTTCCACTATTTTTAGGGTCTTCCGTCTCCAACGGAAGACCCTTCTATTATTCTATTGTTTCAACCCCCCCTCTGGATCCGCCAATGCCTTGGACTGGTCTATTCAACGGATAGTCAGGTCATTCCATTATCTTGGGTCTTCTGCGCGTTTATTTAAAATGCCCCTTAAGAACCCTCTCTACACTGCACACTAAGAGTTCTGATTCTTAGGCATTTTTCTGAAGTTAGAGTGATCTGCCCTTAGATCTAAATTCTAAAAAAAAAAATGAAATTTACAATATATTATTCAATTTGTAATTAATTTTAGTATTCTTAACGTTTAAAAGGCCAAGATAAATTAATTGAACATGTTATTTGCATGTATTTTCTCTATTGAAGTAATTAACAGTGATTTCTATTCAGGGATACTGTGTTGTCTTTGAACATTTTTCCCGGGGGTAAATGCCACGCACCATAGAGTGAAAATTAAATAAATAACCTCAATATTAACTCCTTTATACAACATATTTTTCTGAAAGTCTAAAAAAAATTTTGCACTTGTGTAGAGAGGGTCCTTAAAGACCCAATTTTTTTTTACCATACTGGGGAGGGGGAGTGGTCTAGGTAACAGTGATGTTATTTACCTGGAGACCCAATACTCAAGATGTCAAAAAACCTATATACACGTAGCATTACACAGGAAGTCTGTCTACAGGGACGTGGCAAGGGGGGGGGGGGGTTCCCCCACTTTTTATCCCAACATTACGTAGACTGGTATTGCCTGTCTTTACCGTACACAAGAATTAGACAGGCAGGTCAGGCCAGTCTTAACATTACGTACCTTTACTATTGAAAATGTTTATTGAAAGCCAATGAAAGGTTGGTTGCCTCCCCCCCCCCTCCCCACTTAATTCTTACCATAGTATAATGATATCAAGGATATGTAGTATTATATGGAAAAAATGTAAGTGAAAGGAAGTTGGTGTTGAAAAAAAGTTAACCACTACCCCCCCCCCCCCCCCCCCAACGAAAAAGGATTTTCAAGTCTGGTCTATTACCTTTACTTTTTTTTTTTGCTTGTCAACTTTTTCAGGTATCAGGTAAGTAAAAAAAAAATTTCTCTGGTTCCCCCCCACTTTCAAAAACGATGCTACGTGCCTGGTCTGTGGTAATCAAGGTCAATATTACGTGTTTCGAGTCTAATTTTGAGTCAAACTACTTCAAATAATCTAAATAAAAATTTCACTGTAAAATTTGATAAAGAATGGGTGGACTTAACTGGCCAGAAAAATGCCGTAAATTTAAGTTTCACAAAATGTTTATTTTTTTCCATCATCTTAACCGTGAATTCATTGTACGGATGTGAATTTAAAACGCTTTTTATCGAGGTAAACTAAATAAATATCGAAAGCATGGTGCCTGAAGATTTCTTGAATATCAATAGATAATAAGGGTCACGCGTTTTTTATCGCGTGAATACATAGTCAGCACATGTTTGGCGGCTGTTCTTACACGATAAAGATCCCTCCCTGCTCAAAGGCCGTGGTGCCGAGCATAGGCCTAAATTTGAAGCCCTTCACCGGCAATGTAGCTGCAGATCTGTAGCTCTCCGAAAAAATATATTGATAGACCGGAGAGCTACAGAGTCACCCATTGAAAAAACTGTATATTTATTGCGCACGAAAAAGTGCGCTCGGTTCTCGATTTATTTCTCCATGTTTTCAAAATGTAATCTCAAAATATTACTAACCCTGTGTTCCTAATATATTCTTTTGCTGTTTCTACAACCAAACATTCCTCTTAAATGTTGTTAATAGTCCTCATGACCCTGATATACATGTATTTTGATCATAGAATATTTCGCTTATTTAAACTGCCTTTTGGTTTCAAAGATAATTCGGTCCAATATGCTTCGTTAAGATGTCAACTACGAGAGTATTTGGTAGAAGAGAAAGGAATTTTTTGAAATCTTCCCTTTTCTGCAATTGAGGTAAGAATTTGGAATAATTAATCAAGAACTGAGCGCACTTTTTTTGTGCGCAATAAATATACAGTTTTTTTTCAATGGGTGGCACTGTAGCTCTCTGGTCTATCAATATATTTTTTTTCGGAGAGCTACAGATCTGCAGCTACCGGCAGTGGTGACGTCTCCATATCAGTGAATTATTCTGGAGAGGGACGTTAAACAATATACAATCAATCAATCATTACAATTCATCACGTGATGTCCATCTGTGAGTGTACTCGTGAAAAGAGTTGTACATTAATTGTTTTCTTCAACCTGACCTCGATCTAAATTATGTCTTTGAGCGTGTTTTGTTGCCGTTTTCAGAATTTGGCAAAATAAATATTTTTTTAACTTTGCGTGTCATCACATTTTTAAAATAATGACATTGCTGTAATATGCTTAACACGTACCTGGTATTCGAATTTCTGGAGAGAGAGAGGGGGGAGGGAATAGAGAGAGAGATGTCAACAATGACGCCGATCGATAGCCCCGCCTCCTACAATGAAGTGCATTGAAGTGGTGAAATTTTCTGTTTGGATGGAACGTTTTGAGCTATCTTTAGACACGCCCATTTCTTTAGAAAAGAAAAATCGGTCAAATGATTCAATCGAATACCTGTAGAACAGGTATTTCATAAATATAATAGCCAATGAAATTGACGGTCTACATAAACACCGAGTAAGCACGTGTTCGACTGATACATGCGCTATGCTAACTCCAATAAACATGATAAAATCATAAAATTTTATGTACAAATTCGTTGCAATGCGTGTTTTACATCAGCGGGAACTCAATACAAAGCTCTTTCTTATTTAAAAATCTTCATTTCAATGTAACTCATGTTGCCTGTCGCGGAAAGTGTAGTGTCCTAAAACATTACGACGAATATTCCTTTCTCTTTTCTAAAGAAATGGGCGTGTCGTTATGTTATAATTGACGTTCAAAACATGACTCAGAACGTTTCGTCCAAATGGAAAATTTTACCACTTCAATGCGCTTCATTGTATTTTGCTTGAACATCTAGCACGGACACTGTAGCATTAAAAAAAAAATGAGGAACTTTATTTCTATCATTTTTTTTTATATATAAAAACTGTGCTCTTTGATCAAGTTGTTACATTCTTGGTGTATTATTTTAAACGGGCATGGACAAAGTTTCAACTGATTTTTTTTTTAAATGAATTTTATTTTTTACAATTCCTAGTATGGCATCATCTACTGATCAGCCAAAATTTGAACATTATTTGTTTAATACAATGAAGCGCATTGAAGTGGTAAAATTTCCATTTGGATGAAACGTTCTGAGTCATGCTTTTACCGTCAATTATAACATAACGACTAGGGCTGGGACGATATATCGAGATATCGATATATCGTGATACATGTGAGGACGATACGCATATCGATACATACGAAGAAATATCGAAATATCGCCCCCCAAAATCTTACTTCTATTTTTCTTTGTTTATTTAACATTTGGGGTTTAATATATAAAATAGATAAGATAAATAAAAATATAGATGTGAAATAAATAATAATTTACACCACTTGAGTAAAATATTTTTGTTTTACAACATATAAACAACTATTTTGAATAAATTATCCTTATTTGCAAAGAAATAATTTGTTTCTTTCAATGCAAAAAAGATTTTATAAGCAATTAAACATATCGTGATACATATCGTATCGTGGATCAAATATCGTGATAGGTATCGATATAGAAAAAGTTGTATCGTCCCAGCCCTAATAACGACACGCCCATTTCTTTGGAAACGAGAAAGAAATATTCGTCGTACGTGTAATGTTTTAGGGCACCTCACTTTCCGCGACAAACAACATGAGTTACACTAAATTGAAGATTTTTAAATAAGAAAAAACTATATAAAGAGTCCCCGCTTTTGTAAAACACGCATTGTGCAACAATTTGTACATAATTATGATTTTATCATGTTTATTGGAGTTAGCACAACACATGTATCGGTCGAACACGTGCTTACTCGGTGTTTATGCAGACCGTCAATTTGATTGGCTACTATATTTATGGAATACCTGTTCTACGGGTATTCGATTGAATCATTTGACCGATTTTTCCTTTCTAAGGAAATGGGCGTGTTTTAAGATAGCTCAAAACGTTCCATCCAAACGGAAAATTTTACCACTTCAATGCGCTTCATTGTATTATCATTTTACAAACAGCGTGGCAGTCTGCTTGATTGGGCGTGCTAAAATTTTGTGTGCTGGTTTTCATTTTGCTCATCGATTGGATCAAAGAAATCAATACTAATTTGCATATGAAACTCGGAATACAACAATAGCCTGATAATACTGACCAAATCACATTGAATGATTGTTTACCAGTGCGGCATTTGTAGTCATCAGCAACACGTGGTCAGTCAAAGCCCGTGTTTCTGTCCTTAAAAAAGCGTGTGTTTTATTTGTTGTGATTTGACCGGATGGGTTTTTATATACAATGAAGCACATTGAAGTGGTAAAATTTTCCATTTGGATGAAACGTTCTGAGTCATGCTTAGACCGCCAATTATAACATAACGACACGCCCATTTATTTAGAAACGAGAAAGAAATATTCGTCGTAATGGTTAAGGGCACCCCACTTTCCGCGACAAACAACATGAGTTACACTAAATTGAAGATTTTTAAATAAGAAAAAACTATATAAAGAGTCCCCGCTTTTGTAAAACACGCATTGCAACGAATTTGTTCATATAAATTATGATTTTATCATGTTTATTGGAGTTAGCATTACACATGTATCGGTCGAACACGTGCTTACTCGGTGTTTATGCAGACTGTCAATTTCATTGGCTATTATATTTATGGAATACCTGTTCTACAGGTATTCGATTGAATCATTTGACCGATTTTTCCTTTCTAAAGAAATGGGCGTGTCTTAAGATAGCTCAAAACGTTCCATCCAAACGGAAAATTTTACCACTTCAATGCGCTTCATTGTACGTATAAGAAAGTTAGTAAGGCTACTCTGCTTCTGTTGTACTATATATGTACGTTGCTCTATCAATATCATCATTATAGGAAGTAAAACTTGCTTTGTCCGTTCACGTGTTATTGTTTATTCATTGGTCAGTATTGTCAGTGGTATTGCTGTGTTCTGTGTTTCTTATGCAAAGTATTATTGATTCCATTTAAATCAAACATCCAATCGATGAGTAAAAAGATAATCAGAGATACAAAATTTTAGCACGCCCAGTAAACTGTCACGCTGTTAGTAAAACCATAATACTAGAGGTACTATGAGCAATGAGCTCACTAAATGATACCCCCGCCTCCCATATGAATAAAATGGCAGTGTCCATGTTTTGCTCTGGAAAATCCAAAATATATGTCAGATCAAAAAGTAAAATAGGAGGTGCACAATGGCAATATGTAATAAAGATTCTTTGAAAGTTTCATTAAATTTCCTTCAGTGGTATGAGAGGAGTTGCGGATTAGAGATGGGTACCCCAAAGCGTTACTATATACCCTCCAACTTTTCAAGCGGGGGGTATAATGACTGTGAATAAGAAAATAAAAAAAAATATATTCCTTTTATCCGTCGTGTGAACATTGACCGCGATCGGAATATTTGTTTGTGTGTGTGTTCTGGCCAATAATAGTGTCCAAAATACATGTATTCATAATTCCAGAGTGTTCGCATACATGCATTTACAAATTTTTATTGGTGTGCAAGATTTATTTTCTGTATCGAGCATTGTTCGTTATCTTTACCTTTCCACTACTCCTGGTTGGCATATTCTTTGGAAAACCATGTTCGGAGACGGTCTCTGCGGGTGGGTCAGGACTCGGGAAAAAGCTGAAAATGTGCGGAGAGTGTTTCACTATAATAACAGACTTTTTAAATATAAATTTGATCCTTCGGGGGGGGGGGGGGGGGTGTCTATGTGTTTACATTTCACACCCATGAACATAAGCCATTTTTTTTTAGTTTTTTCAGTCAATATTTATTGTACTTTAAACATTATCAAAAAGTTTGTAAATGTATAACAAAGCAACAACTGTCTCAACACATAAATAACAGAAAAAATGTACACAATCCACTAGCAGTCCACCATACAAGCAGCAGTCACCCTTAACTAGGATTCAGGCAAATAAACTCAGGCAGTGAGATCAAATATTTATGTGAATGAATTGTGTTCCATGGAAAAAAAATAATGCGAT
>NW_026940567.1:0-12008 GCF_032062105.1 Saccostrea cuccullata
AAAAAAAAACAATTAAAAGTAAAAGGGGGTGAACAAATGGGGTGGAGATTAAAAAATCTTGGTAAAAATTTTACTAAGTAACCTTATAGTCTATAGTGTTTGATCAATCAATTTAAAGTTATGAATTATTGTTGATCCTTGATTTGCTCGCATAGCTTTTGCCAATGTGTCTCATACTCTGTATATTTTTATTTTAAAATTTAATTTGAATTTTGTCTGTCATCAAAAAGTATATTATCTAGCATAACTTTGCATATCTCGCTTGATCATATTTAATGCATTTGCTTGCTCCTAGATATACAACAGTTTATATTGTTGTTTATTTTTAGCTCTTCTGAGCCAAAGGCTCAAAGAGCTAATGCTATGGCCATTTGTGCGGTATGCGGTGTGCGTTAACTTTTTAGAATATGGGCCATAACTCAAGAACCCCTTGGCCAATCAGTGTCAAATTTGTCACAGGGTATCCTTGGTCCAAGGGCTACCATTAGAAAAATATAATAAAATAAAATAAGGGTTGGGACCCTAAAACAAGGGGAGATAATTAGGAAAACAAAACCAAAAGTACTGGTTGCTAAAAAATCTTCTTCTCCAGAACCACCAGGCAGATTTTCACCAAACTTACATACAAGGATTAGGATATGTTGAAGATTAAAAATTGTTCAAGGCATGACCCTGGGGCAAAGGGCGTGGTCTTAAGGTCACTTCAAAGTTGACCTAAATTTACAATTAATAAAAACGTGTATATTTTGCTTACTATAAGGACTAGGATCATCAAATCTTGTAAGTTGATGCATCTTACGACTTCACATCATGTTAACTCAAAAGTAAGTCACAGTGACCTACTTTTTAAATTTTGCGGGGATTTGTTTTCAAATTGATTTGGAGGCATATTTTGGACACTTTAAGGCATATGATCATCAAACTTTGTCAGTTGATGCATCTTGGGTCCTCGAACACTGTCGACTTAAAAGTAGGTCACCCTGACCTACTTTTTGAACTTTATGACTTATCCTTTTAAAAACAATAAATCCCATTATTTCAGACACTGTGAGGTTTAGAATCATCAAATTTTGTACTTTGATGCATCTTGGGACTTTAAAACATATTTATGAAAAAGTTGGTCACTGTGACCTACTTTTTGAATTTGCTGACTTTTGTTTTCAAATTGTTTAAAAAGCATATTTTGATTACCTTCAGACCTGCAATCATCAAACTTGGTCAGTAGATGCACTTTCATATGTATGAAAAATATAGGTCACTGTGACCTACTTTTTGAATTTGCTGAAAATTGTTTAAAAAGCATATTTTGATTACCTTTAGAATATAGGTCAGTAGATGCATATTTGGTCTTTCGAAAAGTGACGACCAAAATTTAGGTCACGGTGACCTACTTTCGACATTTTATGGCTATATTTAAGTATCTTAGGTATTTATTGGCTTAGAATCATCAAACTTTGTGAGTTGATGCATATTTGGTTTTCGGAGAGTGACGACCAAAAAGTAGGTCGCAGTGACCTACTTTTGACATTTTATGGCTTTATTTAAGTATCTCCAATACTAATTGGCTTAGCATGATCAAACTTTGTGAGTTGATGCATCTTGGGTTTTCAGAGAGTTACGACCAAAAAGTAGGTCATGGTGACCTACTTTCGACCTTTTGTGACTAAAATTAAGTATCTCTGGTACTTATTGACCTAAAATGATCAAACTTTGTCAATTGATGCATCTTGGGTCTTCAGAGATTGTCGACCAAAAATTAGGTCACAGTGACCTACTTTTGACATTTTATGGCTATATTTAATTATCTCAGGCACTTATTGGCTAAGAATCATCAAACTTTGTCAGTTGAGGCATCTTGGGTTTTCGGAGAATGTCAACCAAAAAGTAGGTCACGGTGACCTACTTTTGAATATCTCAGGTATGTATTCCTTAGAATCATCAAACTTGGTCAGTTTAGGCACCTTGGGTTTTTGGAGAATGTCGACCAAAAAGTAGGTCACTGTGACCTACTTTTGACATTTTATGGCTATATTTAATTATATCCGGTACTTATTGGCTCGGAATTATCAAACTTTGTCAGTTTAGGCATCTTAGGGTTTCTTTGCATGTCCAACAAGAAGTAGGTCACGGTGACCTAATTTTGAATATCTCAAGTACTTATTGGCTTAGAATCTTTAAATTTTGTCAGTTTAGGCATTTTTGGTTTTTGAATAACGTCGACCAAAAAAGTAGGTCACCGTGACCTACTTTTGACATTTGTTGGCTATATTTAATTATCTCTGGTACTAATTGGCTTAGAATCGTCAAACTTTGTAGATGATGCATCTTGGGTTTTCAGAGAATGTTGACCAAAAAGTAAGTCATGGTGACCTACTTTTGAATATCTCAGGTACTTATTTAATTAGAATCATCAATCTTTGTCAATTTATGTATCTTGAGTTCTCAGAAAATTTCAATCAAAAGGTAGGTCACTGTGACCTACTTTTGGTATTCTATTATTATATTATATCTTCAGTCTTAACTGGCTAAATATTATCAAACTTTGTAAGTTGATGCATTTTGGGTCTTATGATACTAATAGATTTGGAGGCTTCTAATAGAAGTGATAGATTGAATGTACAATTTATCAGAAGAGCGATTCAAGGCCCTTGGGCCTCTTGTTTTAATTATTAATTTAGTTGTGTCCTTTTTAATCCAGTCATTACTTTTTTTTTTTAGTTTTTATATATTTTGTCAGTCCTTTAGAGTGATAATTTAATTCTTTTAATTGACATTTTTAAACTTTAAATTTGATTCCTAAGTCTTTGTACTGTGGTTGCTAATAAAAAAAAATATAAAATCCTATTAATATCGGGTTCGGGACCAAATTGGTATTACATCCAAAAAAAATCGATGTCTCTAACACCTGGTAAGCTTGTTTAATAAATTAAAATGTTTATTAGTCAAGAGGTATTGTTTAGCGCACGCAGCTTCAGTCATACATGCCATTTTTGGCGTCCTTATAATTTCTACTTAGATCTTCTTGCCTTTTTATATGTAAGTCAACAAAAAGATCTTGTAATAAATAAGAAAACAGTAGTTTATTTTGACAACAAGAATATAGTTTGTACATGTATTGTTTAATAGACATATATGTCCTACTTTTGACTACAAAATATAAAGGTACAATATAAATCATATCCACACTGCAATAAACATTGGCTTACACTGAGTTATTTAAAACCGTCTGCTTATAAAGAGCCTCTGTAGAATTATTTAAAGGAAATCCTAAACCCAAATCTATATATATAGTAGAATGTAAAAGGCAAATGTTTTGCAACCACAGTTGGACAAAAGTTGAACTTGCTTGCTTCGTTGTTTGTAAAGTTTTTTTTACTTTTTGTGACGGACCAAAGAGTAGCCCCGATACTGCACATTAAGCATTACAAATATGGATTCAAACAAGTTATATTTCAAATGGTTTTATTATATTCAATAAAAAAAATGCCACCATAAATGACTATATTTACCTATTGATCTTACTAACCTAGATATCAACGACGACATCGTGGTACTATTTTCTGCTTTACATTACATCTGTTTACAGACTGATAGAAAACTGCGCACAAATTTTGCCCCTTCGGTTTCGTGTTGTTAGCATATAAATGCAAGGGTTGTAATTATAGGTTTGCAATGCCATATGTGATAGCATAACAGAAAGCGTAAAAACAATCTAACTGTCCATCTATCCTTTATTTAGCCATTGGACAGCCATCTCCAGATTTCCAGTTGGTCAGTTTCATCAAGAAAGGGTTTGGATCATAATATACATCAATAGACTGGATTTTCATTTCGTCGTTGACCTTGACCACACAGTTGCCGTACATCTCGATTGTCTCCCCTGTAGCTTTAGTACCTTTATATCCCCTTCAAACGTTCCCCAGTGTCTCCATGTAAACGAGACCAAAGGCGGTCCTGAAATAGAAAAGTTGTTAATCTTACTTTGCAACAAAGTAATTTTTGCCTTCCGTTTCATTCAGTTAAACTTGATAAAAAAAACTATTATTATGAAATAGTTCCAACCCAATCTATAAAGACAGCATTTTAAATGCATACTGCATGTAAACATTCTACATGTACACATATCGTTTTATAAAATGGGTAATATAAAAGAACACAAGTCAGTATACATAGTAGTGTAGAAAATACGTAATGTTCATTACAAAAATCGGGGCTGCACAAAAGAAATTTTTCCCCATGCAACTACAACTAGTATTAAAACAATACTTGATTTCAAGTTTACACTTAGTGTAACATTTCCCCTTTTAACAAAATGTCAGTTGAATTCCCGACAGTGACCATTTTTCTCAAACAAAATATGCATAAAAATTCAGGGTGACCTTATTTTGAGACAAATCCTACATAATGTTTAAACCAAGACCGTGTGAAACAGGTGAACTGTAACTGATGTACTGTAACTTCACCTTGTTAGACGTGTGGTTTTTCTACACTTTTAAAAAGCGATGTTAATGTTAAAAGGTTAAAAGCAATTAACTTTCTATAGTCGGGACATGTTTGTTATGACTTCTTTCTTATTATCTCTTAAAATCACAAATGGTAGGCCAAAAAATAGGATTAAAAAGGTAAAATGGTAAAATTATTTGTAAACAAACAGGAATTTAGGATTATTCTTTGAATATCTAAATATGTGCGATCACATGGTTTACGAGCTTCTACCGGTAGCTTGTTTATATTGGCAGGCATTTACGTTTCAAAGAGAAAAAAAAAATTTTTTACGTTTCTAAACCTCGGCGACCGACAAAGAAGTATTTTAAAAAGTATGGCAAACGGATGTAAAGAGGGACAAACAGTAACATACACTAATATAATAAGTAAAAGGTTTTTTTGTACATGTTTTAGATCAATTACAAAACAACTTTATATAATTACTACAATTTTGTAGAAAAATATATTTCTGCAATTTAGCAAGCTTAGCAAACTTAAGAGAGACACACGTACCATTTACGTGATTTTTGGGACGCCGTGGTGGTCGAACCCGCGACCAATAGCTCTCTCTACAGGCGTATATGTTTTACTTTAAATTAGTTCCCACCTCTTACTTTAGACGTCCTTGTTTGCTCGGCTTTAAAATTTGTATTTTGTTTTATGGACATATGAGATTCTAACAGTTTGTTAGTGTCAATTTTTCATTTGACTCACCAGAGAACACTTGCAGCACTTCCCCGGCAAATCCAGTCTTAAACACGTTCCGGAACAAGTCATGTGATGATTGGTTGGGCCTTTTACGGGACTGTACAGAGGACTTTCACACATTAACATGTTGTAGTTGCCAATACTAATGTTGTCATCTAGGTTAAACTTCTTTCCTCCGTTTAAAGAGTGGTGAAAACTTCTTTGTCTACGCTTTTCCAATCCTAAATGGCAAATGTCAATAACAAACCTTATAAATACTGCACTTTGATTATTTTGTCTGAATCGTACAAGTTAAATGTAAAACAAATGTAAGAACATGTGGAAAATTTAAATACGAATAAGGATCACTCGGGATATACCGCCCCAATAAAGAATGTAAAAAAAAAAACTTAATTAAAGCTAGAATGCTTACTAAAAGGGCTACATGTATGAATGTCATTGCGATATACACTTAAAATAATAGAAAAACTTTACTCTGAATAATATTAAAGAAAAATGACTAATGACAGACAAGATTTTATTGTTCTTTTGGTTTAGTAATAGCACGCTTTACGATGAACATACTCAACTTTGACTTCAGTTTTATCATTGAATAGGACATGTTTCCGCAATTATATTTAGGCATTTGAATGTGTATATTTTTGCTGATTGACTAATTATAGATTTAAGATTGATTCAGATGCTTCAGATTGTTGTGGATTTCTGTTTCCCTTGGTTTCAGTTTGTATCGACATTCATTCCTTTAAAACATCCAATGACATTTTTCGATCACCATCCTCTTTTAATTCCTAATTACATGTTTTAAGTTTAGTGACCAACGCATTCAAACGGTTACATGTTTACCACAACCGTTACATTTCATTAAAAAAACGACAAGTCCTAGATTTTAAAGGACTTCGAAATAAATATTTCACGTAATCGTGTAATGATTTCGAACTGTTTTTTAAAAAAAAATTACTTTTTTAATTCAGTGCACTCAATCGAAATTCAATTATTTACAAACTTATCACTTTATACAAAAACAAACAGACGTTTTAGGAACGATCCGTGAAGTGCAGTGTATTATCGAACAACTTTGTACATATTGTAACAATTCAATTCAAAGCATATCAATCTTCTCCCCTGCCTTGCCACGTCATTTTGGTATCCTGCACAATGTACCAACATCAAACGTCTTTAAACCTTATAAGCCCATGAAATGACGTCACCACATCACCTGCATGTCAACTTCATGTATATTACAGTAATTGCCAAATAGAACACAAACTTAAAACATGTTCCAATTTTAGTGGGTGACAGGGAATTTTATGAACCCGAAACGTACACAGCAGAGTACAAATCTCAAATGACTTGCTTACGCAATCGATATTGAAAATACGCCCCTGCGAACATAAAAAAAAACGTGCACCATAACCATTAGGGCGTACGAATCAAATTAGAACCAGTAATAAATACATGTATGTTAAAGTTACATTTGTATATCGTTATCTTCAAAATACGACGATAGGTTCTCAATATCAAAGAATTCTTTGTAAGAATGTTGGATTTCTTATCATCGCAAATCTGTGTAAACATGTTCTGCAATAATTCCAATGCGAACGTAAACCACTGGAATTAACAGTTCTTTTGACTACATTTTTGGTGAGCGTTGTAACAACGACAAAACTAACAACAAAATATAAAAAGGACATACTTCGACAAACAAGCTAGTGCTTACCAGCTTGGAGCGGTCTGTCGCAGCGCTACAGGGTTTATAATTGCGATTTAAAAGTTTACAAATCGGACAAGCCAATCATGGAAAATATCTGGTGTAGAGAATTCCAAATAGATAAGAGTCATTTCGATACTATCTATGAAAATAAAGTTTGCTCATATTTGATAAATCTGTATCAGAATTTAGTTATAAGCTACTACATAATCTGTTGACTACAAATATATCCGTTAGTAAGTGGGATAAAAACAACAGTGGTAACTGTGATTTCTGCGATACACAAGAAAATATCAAACATTTGATTTTCGAATGTGACTTGGAAAGCCAAACTGGAGTAAAATTTCTCAACCAATAAAGATAGATATAACATAGAAAATGATTGTTATAGGCTTTATTATTTTCAACAACTAATACCCTTTTATTTTAGATAATACATTGTCATTCTTGGCGTGTAAGATTTACAAATATAAAATGAAATGTAGAATTGTTAAAGACCAGATTACATATGAAGGAGTGTGTCGCTTTTAAAAAAACGCGCTGATGCAATTGTATTTTACTATTAAAAAGACAAAATGTATAAATTCAGATTTTAAAATTCCTGAACTGTTGTGACAAAACTTTTAATAATATGTATATTAATTGTATCAATTTTATATGTACTAGAGGGTGAGCTGGCCCTCTGCATGTACATCCATGTGGCAGGACAAAATGGACTGTGAAGGTGAACTGTAAAAGCAAGTCCTGCCGCATGATGTTACTGTCAACTATTGTGTTTGTAAAATTTATTTATATTCTACTATAACCTTATATTGGCTTTTATAAACATATGCATGGTGTCACTGTTGCATATTTTTGAAGCAGCTAATTATCGTCTATTGAATTGTATAATCATGATGTCATTGTTACCAACTATATTTATAATAGAGCTATTTTCTACTAAAATCATACACAATATTATATAAGTTTATGCCTGATATATTTATTTAACAAAATTATTTCTTGATTTACCTATTATACATGTATAAAATTTGTTACCGATCCAGGGAGCCCCTGGCACCCAGGAGAGGTATATATGAGGCCTCTGCGGAGGTGATGCCTCAAATATGAAACTATGCATGTATTTGAAATAAAATCTTTTATTAAAAAAAAAATCTGAACAAGAAGTATAGAAGCTGTCAAATGCACATAAAATCTAGCTAAAATATAAAAGATTTGAAAATACTATGTAGATCTGAAAACCAAAGCGTTAAAAAGGAAAAAAAAGTAGATTATGACGTCATACCATCATGACGATAATACAGTACTAGATTATAAGATAACAATTTTAGCAATTTGACATCGAGCAAAACAAGTGCTCGGGCCCCGCATTTGGAGAATAGTTTTTATATTTAGAATCAACAGTGATAACAATACTTTGAACAAAGCACGGGTCGCCTTTTTGCAGCCTGCATACAAGCATACATGTATTGTAAACCATGCTCGAAATGACGTAACTGAAGACAAGTTGTTTTGTAACTGACAGACAGAATGACGAGTGGTTTTGATCTCTTCGACGTTCAAATATATTGCATATACCCAAGTATTTGATTTATTACACTTAATTGACAACAGATAATCATAAAAGGTGAATTGTATTAATAGCATATCGATTGTTTATGTCCTTTCGAGGAGGCTGTCTTTCTTACAATTTGACGAAATCTTACACTTCATAATTATGTCTAATTACCATTTGACGGCCTAGTATTCCATCAGTTTCTTTTGCTATAAGCAGTCAGTCTGAGAATATGATAGGTGATACTACAGCTAACACCGTTATGTTACTCTGTATCTCAGCAGTAAACGTATTCAGTCAATGACATTTAAACATTATTAATGATCAGAAACATTTTTTTCTAAATGGCATTTCAACGCAGTTTTTGTAATGATTGTGCATTTGTCATATATTATGATGCAATCCATATAAATTTTTGTGTTTCCTTGTAATTGAGTCTTAATGTCTTTTAAAGATAAAAGTTCGATATTTAGCTAACCTTAATTAACCGACAGTTTAGGAAGATATCTGTATTGGCAAAGTTAATGCTTCTTTAAAATGATTTTTATTTAAGGGGTTTGGCTGTTCTTGAAGTTTTTAGGTCAAATAGCATTAATCCGTGAGCCTGACTCTTAGATTTCTAAAGATATACTTTTATGCTATTCATGTGTAAAAGTTCGAGTTTCATATCTCATGAGTTACGTACAAGTTAAGAATAAATTATCTAAACACAAATTCTATAATATCATTTTTTTTTAAATTGAAATCTATTTTTAATACTTTTTAAATTCACTATACATACCGCGGCATCCATCTTATGCGAACTTTCCATTTCCCAAGTTTTCACCAAATTTTCAACAACTTGTTCTAAAGATCCATCTTTATGATTCATTGTTTTTTCTGCCATAAATTTCTCATTAACGACATCATAGTTCGGTTGATATCCATGACGCCACTTCGTGTTGGCGCCATCCATAAAGCTACGAACAGGTAGTGCAGACATTTTGCTAGTATGTACCACTCTCTACCCTCGGCTCATAGGTCATTCACATCTGTTGTTGGCTCGCGTATATCACAGTGTTAAACACGAGAAATAGTGCGTTTGTTTTAATTCATTATAATTCAATGTCTATGGTTATGTCTGAGTTTTGAGGTAGATATTTACTAAATAAACCCAGAACTATTATTTTGATTTGAAAAAATCCTGCAAATATCAGGTTTCATACGTTATTTTAAATATCTTGACGTGAACCAATTGCGGAGGTGTTTGAGAGAGAACCGAACGACAACTCTGCATGGGAGATTGAGTATGTGCGTCACTGACAAAATTATGAGCGCGTAGCGCTGAATACAATATGTACTGATAGTAACCTCCTAAGAAAGCCGAGTCGACTGAGAGCCTTTGGTATACGTATATAGATTAAATCTACAAAGTGGGTAGAGACTACCATGAGCTTTTGGTATAACTATATAGAGTAAGCCTATGATAAGCCTTCCTAAAGGGTGGAGTTTCCTATGAGCCTTTGGTATAAATATATGGAGAAAGCCTTCCAAGTGGGTGGAAACTAGAGTGAGCCTTTGGTATAAATGTATGGAAAAAAGCCTTTTATCTAATTAGCATAATTGGTAAAAATGTATAGTAAATTGGGCGGGTCTTATTATATAACTAAAACTGTGTTGTAGAGCACCATATATACCACTACTGTGTAACAGATTGGAATTTACAGTTCCATTTTTAAACTTTTTATTAGCCTAGGGCTTTTATTAGGTTTGGGTATCGGCTGGGGATTTCACTGTGCGATATTTTTAACTGTTTTTGTTGATATCACTACAGTTTGGCAACAAAATGCAACAATACAAAAGCAACATTACTGTTTGGTTCTGTTCGTGTCAATTTACTAAATACTCGTGTAAGTTACGCTTCCGACAACTTAAAAAATCTTGTGACCAAACATTTTGCCAGCATACCAGTTCTGGAAAAATGTATCGCGATACGATTTTTTTTTGTTAACGAATTGCATATACCAGAATATCGATATTATTGCGCAGAATTACGTTTTATACATGTAAGAGACTCGTTACTCAGAGTCATACACTTAATCTTAATAATATCGTTGTCTGCCGCGACTGTAGAGAGCTCTCACAGGAGCCATGATGAAATAATTTGTAACATCATTACGTAAAGTCTTTTCTGACTTGAACAATTTTATTGATAAAGTCAAAGGATCGGGCACAAGTTCAGAAACTTACATGGTCTTCTCCTCATAAATCATTTAATAAATTGTCAAAAATAAAAAAAACGATATATTTATGTGGTCTACTACATATACATCGTAGTAATAGAAAAAAAAAGAAATAAATTCTTTAAATGTACAGATATGATTGGAATTGGTACATGTAAGAAAAAAGTCTTTTCTATTTGTTTTCATTCTGTTTCGCAGAGAAAGCTGGTCTAAATTGACTTGAACCCAAGAATTATATAGGGTTTGAGACAATTATTTTCAACAGAGAATTAAAATGTTGAAGTATATGTACTTAAGGTATAGAACATTTATCTATAATCCAACGAGGATATGGAAAATGTAGAACTTTTCCGTAAGAATAAACAAATCCGGTAACTGGATTAAGGACAGTGTATGCTACCAGGATGTTTGTCCCTCTTGGGTCGTCGATACAGGAACAGTAACAGTAAATTGCCATATCATCATTTAAGGGGGTTGGTTCCTGTGCACATAAGTATTGAGATTTTCTGAAATCGAAACATGGGAATGATATCGCTCTTTTTGACACTACGGAGCAATTAATATGATCTTTTTTTGACTATAATTAGGTCAACCGTATAAACCAATTTTCAAAGATTTCTATTTAATATCTTTTATCCGAAATGAATTATTGGATCAAGCATAGTCTTTTCATCATTTAAAATTTTGACAACAACAGTAGTTTCAAATTATTTCGCATAGTCAATTATTTGACCTTTCTGCACTCACAAAAATGTTATTTTTCTGATGTTAAAAATTGAAAAAAAGGAATGATATTATTTGAAAGTTATTACATTTTTTCTGAATTAATTAGCAAAATAGATTTTGCTAAACATAATGACCGAATAATTTGTATGAAAAACGACAGTCAATATTCGACAAAAATAAACTTTAATTGTATTTACTGAATATATAATATATCTGGTTGAAGAGAATACTCGAAATCGGGTATTATCCGCGAAATCGTGTATAATATCCGATATAAGGGTATTGTTGAATCCTCGAAATGGGGTATAGGCGGTGTAATCACCCGATAAATCGTATGTAGCGGTTTAAATATGTTATCATAATTTATTCTTAAATTGATGTCAATTATTTTTACACATTGAATATCTTTATCTTTACACTTAAAAGCTTAATGTAAATTACCCTACATATTGTGTTATGTATCGCCTGCGGATTGCCATAATTAATTTATGTAATTGAACATTACTCTTAATTTTTGGGGGAAAATATAGCTTTCATTGTAAGGAGTGGAGCTTTAGTATAAATACCGTGCTAAATGCTACTCATACTTTTTCATTTGATTATA
>NW_026940568.1:0-12224 GCF_032062105.1 Saccostrea cuccullata
AACATATATGAAGATTTCGCTTAGACGACTCGATTTAATCAAAGAGCAAAATTCAACAAAATTAGATCGTCTTGCAACAT
Organism: Saccostrea cuccullata; assembly: GCF_032062105.1. Taxonomy (NCBI): domain Eukaryota; kingdom Metazoa; phylum Mollusca; class Bivalvia; order Ostreida; family Ostreidae; genus Saccostrea; species Saccostrea cuccullata. The sequence goes on from NW_026940568.1 coordinate 81, forward strand.
CAGATTTATTAATAATAACTATTGTGTTAAATCGATGAGTGTGTGCTTTTTTAAGGACCCGAGCCACTCTTTGAAAACCGTAGCTACGGGACTGATTTTCATTCTCCGAAATTGATTTAATTAAAAAAAAAAATCAAAAATTTAGCACTGTCGCAATGATTTTTTTTTCTCAGAATTAATTGAAAATAAATTAGCAGTTTTTACAGTGTTATAATTGTTTATATATTGTTTATATCTTTGCTTTTTAAATGTACTCAAAGAACAACTTCATAATATATGTTTGTATAAATTATAACATAAATCTTAATTTATCAAATAAATCAAAGCACGATTGTGGGGGGGGGGGGGGGGGGTTGTGCCTGTTACAGCACTAACTATAATGAGCTTGTGTGTTATCTTTAGAAAGAAAGAGGACAAAATGCAAATCATTTCGTTCATTTTATCAATCTACACATCATGTTAAAAATACATAAGAGTATGTGCAGACGTACGATCATTTTTTTCGAATTGAATTATCAAAGAAAATATACAACTTTCTCTTTGAATTTTGAATTTTTAATAGTTTGAGGTCATATTTAATAATGCATGACATCACATCAGTCGAAAATATTTGATGCGTATTTATTTCTGTGTATGTTCTCCAAGCTAAGAACATGATTAAAGATTTCGTTATCATAGTTTGAATAGTACAAGTATTATCAAATATAGTGACTGTCCTTTGAAGCAACATTCGTGAGATTTATTATTAAGGGAATAACCTGCAAGGATACTATAAATATTTGAATTATTTTATTTAAATCAGACATCAATTCAATGCCATACGTTATATTAAGGATGAAATTAATTTTCTCCTTGTATGTCCTCAGCGTAATGTACAGAGACTTGAACACATAAATATTTGTAAAATTAAATGTAAAAATTTTCAGTCTTTATCTCATGATAATCAATTTTATTGGCTCATGACTAATGAAGACCCTGGCATCCTTAGATCATTTGCTGGTATAATGTACTTTTTTCCCAGTTTCTTGCCTTTTAACTATAATTTTATTATAACATACACAACACACTTATGTATATTGAGTATATATCTTACATGCATTTTTATTAATTGCTCTCATTATCATGAATGTTCAATAAATTGGATCCTCCTCCTTCTTTTGTTTGTAAATCTTTTTTGCTCTTTCAGGGGCCCAAATTGGACTGATAAATCTTGTATCTTGTATACATTTTATGTTACATGTCGTTCAAATTTTGTTGAATTTTGCTCTTTGATTAAATCAAGTCGTCTAAGCGAAATCTTCATATATAGTATATTGCACTAATTTCTGCGATATATAATTTAAGCGGCATAATGTTTACACATTATTTTAGTGCGACATTTAGAAATTCGCCTTGGATATATCAAAGTGTATAAGTCGTCCAAAACATGTCAGAAAAGTATTATTCATTTGGCAACATTTTTATATCATCAAATCGTGTTCTAAAACAACAACACGAGGCGGTTATACGTTTCCGTATATAACAGTAAACACGGACAGGACTAGTAATTGTCGCCATGTTACAATAAACACGGACAGGACTGGTAATTGTCGTTATGTCACAGTAAAAACAAACAGGACCAGTAATTCTAGTAATTGTTGTCATGTCACAGTAAACACAGACAGGACTAGTAATTGTCGTCATGTCACAGTAAACAAGGACAGGACTAGTTATTGTAGTCTTGTAACAGTAAACACGGACAGGACTAGTTATTGTAGTCTTGTAACAGTAAACACGGACAGGACTAGTAATTGTCGCCATGTCACAGTAAACACGGACAGGACTAGTGATTGTTGTCATGTCACAGAAACACAGAAAGGACTAGTAATTGTCGACATGTCACAGTAAACAGAGAGAGAACTAGTAATTGTCGTCATGTCACAGTAAACACAGGCAGGACTAGTTATTGTCGTCATGTCACAGTAAACACGGACAGGACTAGTAGTTGTCGTCATGTCACGGTTAACACAGACAGGACTAGAAATTGTCGTCTTGTCATGGTTAACACAGACAGGACCAGCAATTGTTGTCATGTCACAGTAAACAGAGACAGGACTAGTGGTTGTCGTCATCACACAGTAAAGACTGAAAGGACTAGTAATTATTGTCATGTCACAGTAAAAACAAAAAGGACCAGTAATTGTAGTCATGTCACAGTAAAAACAAACTGGACTAGTGATTGTCGTCATGTCACTGTTAACACAGAGAGGACTAGATATTGTCCTCATGTCACAGTTAACACAGAGAGGCACAGTAATTGTCGTCATGTCACAGTAAACACAGACAGGACTAGTAATTGTCGTCATGTCACAGTAAACACGGACAGGACTAGTTATTGTAGTCTTGTAACAGTAAATACAGACATGACTAGTAATTGTCACCATGTCACAGTAAACACGGACAGGACTGGTGATTGTTGTCATGTCACAGTAAACACAGAAAGACTAGTAATTGTCGTCATGTCACAGTAAACACACACAGGACTAGTAATTCTCGTCATGTCACAGTAAACACACGCAGAACTAGTAATTGTCGTCATGTCACAGTAAACACAGGCAGGACTAGTAATTGTCGTCAGGTCACAGTAAACACGGACAGGACTAGTAAATGTCGTCATGTCACAGTAAACACGGACAGGACAAGTAATTGTCGTCATGTCACAGTAAACACAGACAGGACTAGTAATTGTCGTCATGTCACAGTAAAAACAAACAGGACCAGTAATTCTTGTCATGTCACAGTAAAAACAAACAGGACTAGTAAGTGTCTTCATGTCACACTAAACACAGATAGGAATAGTAATTGTTGTTATGTCACAGTAAACACAGACAGGACTAGTTATTGTCGTTATGTCACAGTAAACACAGACAGGACTAGTAATTGTCGTCATTTCACAGTAAACAAGGACAGGACTAGTTATTGTAGTCTTGTAACAGTAAACACGGACAGGACTAGTTATTGTAGTCTTGTAACAGTAAACACGGACAGGACTAGTAATTGTCGCCATGTTACAATAAACACGGACAGGACTAGTGATTGTTGTCATGTCACAGAAAACACAGAAAGGACTAGTAATTGTCGTCATGTCACAGTAAACACAGAGAGGACTAGTAATTGTCGTCATGTCACAGTAAACACAGACAGGACTAGTTATTGTCGTCATGTCACAGTAAACACGGACAGGACTAGTAATCGTCGTCATGTCACGGTTAATACAGACAGTACTAGAAATTGTCGTCTTGTCACTGTTGACACAGACAGGACTAGTAATTGTCGTCAAGTCACAGTAAACAAAGACAGGACTAGTAATTGTCGTCATGTCACAGTAAACACAGACAGGACTAGTAATTGTCGTCATGTCACAGTTAACACAGACAGGACCAGTAATTGTCGCCATGTCACAGTAAACACAGACAGGACTACTAATTGTCGTCAGGTCACAGTAAACACAGACAGGACTTGTAACTGTGGTCATGTCACAGTAAACACAGAGAGGACTAGGAATTGTCGTCATGTCACAGTAAACACAGACAGGACTAGTAATTGTTGTCATGTCACAGTAAACACAGACAGGACTAGTAATTGTCGTCATGTCACAGTAAACACAGACAGGAATAGTTATTGTAGTCTTGTAACAGTAAACACAGACGTGACTAGTAATTGTCGCCATGTCACAGCAAACACGGACAGGACTAGTGATTGTTGTCATGTCACAGTAAACACAGAAAGACTAGTAATTGTCGTCATGTCACAGTAAACACACACATGACTAGTAATTGTCGTCATGTCACAGTAAACACAGGCAGGACTAGTAATTGTCGTCAGGTCACAGTAAACACGGACAGGACTAGTAAATGTCGTCATGTCACAGCAAACACGGACAGGACAAAAAATTGTCGTCATTTCACAGTAAACACAGACAGGACTAGTAATTGTCGTCATGTCACAGTAAAAACAAACAGGACCAGTAATTCTTCTCATGTCACAGTAAACAAGGACAGGACTAGTTATTGTAGTCTTGTAACAGTAAACACGGACAGGACTAGTTATTGTAGTCTTGTAACAGTAAACACGGACAGGACTAGTAATTGTCGCCATGTCACAGTAAACACGGACAGGACTAGTGATTGTTGTCATGTCACAGAAAACACAGAAAGGACTAGTAATTGTCGTCATGTCACAGTAAACACAAAGAGAACTAGTAATTGCCGTCATGTCACAGTAAACACAGACAGGACTAGTTATTGTCGTCATGTCACAGTAAACACAGGCAGGACTAGTAATTGTCGTCAGGTCACAGTAAACACGGACAGGACTAGTAAATGTCGTCATGTCACAGTAAACACGGACAGGACAAGTAATTGTCGTCATGTCACAGTAAACACAGACAGGACTAGTAATTGTCGTCATGTCACAGTAAAAACAAACAGGACCAGTAAGTCTTGTCATGTCACAGTAAACACAGACAGGACTAGTAACTGTCTTTATGTCACAGTAAAAACAGATCAAACTAGTAATTGTTGTCATGTCACATTAAAGACAGACAGGACTAGTAATTGTCATCATGTCACAGTAAAAACAGACAGGACTAGTAATTGTCGTCATGTCACAGTAAACAAGGGCAGGACTAGTTATTGTAGTCTTGTAACAGTAAACACGGACAGGACTAGTTATTGTAGTCTTGTAACACTAAACACGGACAAGACTAGTAATTGTCGCCATGTCACAGTAAACACGGACAGGACTAGTGATTTTTGTCATGTCTCAGAAAACACAGAAATGACTAGTAATTGTCGTCATGTCACAGTAAACACAGAGAGAACTAGTAATTGTCGTCATGTCACAGTAAACACAGACAGGACTAGTTATTGTCGTCATGTCACAGTAAACACGGACAGGACTAGTAATCGTCGTCATGTCACGGTTAACACAGACAGGACTAGAAATTGTCGTCTTGTCACAGATGACACAGACAGGACCGGTAATTGTCGTCATGTCACAGAAAACACAGACAGGAGTAATAATCGCGTCATCTCACCGTGAACACAGACAGGACTAGTAATTGTCGTCATGTCACAGTAAAAAAGAACAGGACCAGTAATTCTTGTCATGTCACAGTAAACACACACATGACTAGTAATTGTCGTCATGTCACAGTAAACACAGACAGGACCAGTAATTGTCGTCATGTCACAGTAAACACAGTCAGGACTAGTAATTGTCGTCATGTCACAGTAAACACGGACAGGACTAGTGATTGTTGTCATGTCACAGTAAACACAGAAAGACTAGTAATTGTCGTCATGTCACAGTAAACACACACAGGACTAGTAATTGTCGTCATGTCACAGTAAACACATGCAGGACTAGTAATTGTCGTCAGGTCACAGTAAACACGGACAGGACTAGTAAATATCGTCATGTCACAGTAAACACGGACAGGACAAGTAATTGTCGTCATGTAACAGTAAACACAGACAGGACTAGTAATTGTCGTCATGTCACAGTAAACACACACAGGACTAGTAATTGTCGTCATGCCACAGTAAACACAGACAGGACTAGTAATTGTTGTCATGTCACAGTAAACAGAGACAGGACTAGTAATTGTCGTCATGTCACAGTTAACACAGACAGGACTAGTAATTGTCGTCATGTCACAGTAAACACAGACAGGACTAGTAATTGTCGTCATATCTCAGTAAACTCAGCTATGTTAAGGAAGGTCAGAGTTCAAATTCCTTGTACATCGTATTGGAAGTTTAATTGTGACGTCATTGAAATTTAACAAGCCACAAAAAATTATTAACAACATGATCATTCGTAAATAACAACTTGAATTTACTTATTTTTTCGATTATTAATAAAATCTTGTAAAATTGTAATACTTGATAGCGATACAGTCGAGTAATAGAAGAAAGCCTTTTGTCAAATATGACGTCATCAGCCTTGGTATGACGAAACACAAGTTCTCCAGAGGAGTAGATTCACTGGTTAAATTATTACAAGAATGCTTAAATAAATATGATACCATTGCTAATTTTTAGACCTAATCATAAAAACTAAAAGAAAATAATTTATTAAATACAATGTGTATAGAATATGAATTTATCTAGTAGCATTAAAGCTGCACAGGGATAAGGAATATAGAGAATATCGCTAAAACGATGAGCGTATTCGTGATTTACATCAAAAGTGCAAGGGCATAGACTATTTTGTTTGAGCTGAAATTTGGAATATTTATTGCTCATATAGTGTATATTTTGAAAAGAGCTGGGAGCTGATCCTGGTCTGCATAACATTAATTTTATTTATAATAGAATTTAAGCGAAGTGGAAATATTTAGCTATAATAAGCATTTTCGGCAAAACTTTAAGTACTTCACAAACAGCACTGACTATCTCCCAGCACTTTTTGGGTAGAGGATATAAACCTCTTTTAATCTGTATCAATTTTTTTCTTGAAAAACAAGCGTATGCCCTTGCACTATCCACATTTTCTACATTCAGCTTAACAATTCTATTTTTATACAAGTCACGTGACAAACAGCTGATACGTGCGATATAACTGGTAATAACTACAGCCCAGTCCTATCCATTATTGATAGCTATATTACATTTTCTACAAGTATTCAGTTGCTTTGTTAAAATTTTGTAAAAAGAAGCAATACATATTAAAACGGCGCAAAGGTCACCTTTTCCATATCTGTCCTTAACATAGCTGAGAACACAAACAGGACTAGTAATTGTCGTCATGTCACAGTTAATACAGACAGGACTAGAAATTGTCGTCTTGTCACAGTTAACACAGACAGAACCAGTAATTGTCGTCATGTCACAGTAAACACAGACAGGACTAATAATTGTCGTCATCTCACCGTGAACACAGACAGGACTAGTAATTGTCGTCATGTCACAGTAAAAACAAACAGGACCAGTAATTCTTGTCATGTCACAGTAAACACAGACAGGACTAGTAAGTGTCTTCATGTCACACTAAACACAGATAGGAATAGTAATTGTTGTTATGTCACAGTAAACACAGACAGGACTAGTTATTGTCGTTATGTCACAGTAAACAGAGACAGGACTAGTAATTGTCGTCATGTCACAGTAAACAAGGACAGGACTAGTTATTGTAGTCTTGTAACAGTAAACACGGACAGGACAAGTTATTGTAGTCTTGTAACAGTAAACACGGACAGGACTAGTAATTGTCGCCATGTTACAATAAACACGGACAGGACTAGTGATTGTTGTCATGTCACAGAAAACACAGAAAGAACTAGTAATTGTCGTCATGTCACAGTAAACACAGAGAGGACTAGTAATTGTCGTCATGTCACAGTAAACACAGACAGGACTAGTTATTGTCGTCATGTCACAGTAAACACGGACAGGACTAGTAATCGTCGTCATGTCACGGTTAACACAGACAGGACTAGAAATTGTCGTCTTGTCACAGATGACACAGACAGGACCAGTAATTGTCGTCATGTCACAGAAAACACAGACAGGAGTAATAATTGTCGTCATCTCACCGTGAACACAGACAGGACTTGTAATTGTCGTCATGTCACAGTAAAAAAGAACAGGACCAGTAATTCTTGTCATGTCACAGTAAACACACACATGACTAGTAATTGTCGTCATGTCACAGTAAACACAGACAGGACCAGTAATTGTCGTCATGTCACAGTAAACACAGTCAGGACTAGTAATTGTCGTCATGTCACATTAAACACGGACAGGACTAGTGATTGTTGTCATGTCACAGTAAACACAGAAAGACTAGTAATTGTCGTCATGTCACAGTAAACACACACAGGACTAGTAATTGTCGTCATGTCACAGTAAACACATGCAGGACTAGTAATTGTCGTCAGGTCACAGTAAACACGGACAGGACAAGTAATTGTCGTCATGTCACAGTAAACACAGACAGGACTAGTAATTGTCGTCATGTCACAGTAAAAACAAACAGGACCAGTAATTCTTGTCATGTAACAGTAAACACAGACAGGACTAGTAATTGTCGTCATGTCACAGTAAACACAGACAGGACTAGTAATTGTCGTCATGCCACAGTAAACACAGACAGGACTAGTAATTGTTGTCATGTCACAGTAAACAGAGACAGGACTAGTAATTGTCGTCATGTCACAGTTAACACAGACAGGACTAGTAATTGTCGCCATGTCACAGTAAACACAGACAGGACTAGTAATTGTCGTCATGTCTCAGTAAACTCAGCTATGTTAAGGAAGGTCTGAGGTCACATTCCTTGTACCGTATTGGAAGTTTAATTGTGACGTCATTGAAATTTAACAAGCCACAAAAAATTATTAACAACATGATCATTCGTAAATAACAACTTGAATTTACTTATTTTTTCGATTATTAATAAAATCTTGTAAAATTGTAATACTTGATAGCGATACAGTCGAGTAATAGAAGAAAGCCTTTTGTCAAATATGACGTCATCAGCCTTGGTATGACGAAACACAAGTTCTCCAGAGGAGTAGATTCACTGGTTAAATTATTACAAGAATGCTTAAATAAATATGATACCATTGCTAATTTTTAGACCTAATCATAAAAACTAAAAGAAAATAATTTATTAAATACAATGTGTATAGAATATGAATTTATCTAGTAGCATTAAAGCTGCACAGGGATAAGGAATATAGAGAATATCGCTAAAACGATGAGCGTATTCGTGATTTACATCAAAAGTGCAAGGGCATAGACTATTTTGTTTGAGCTGAAATTTGGAATATTTATTGCTCATATAGTGTATATTTTGAAAAGTGCTGGGAGCTGATCCTGGTCTGCATAACATTAATTTTATTTATAATAGAATTTAAGCGAAGTGGAAATTTTTAGCTATAATAAGCATTTTCGGCAAAACTTTAAGTACTTCACAAACAGCTCTGACTATCTCCCAGCACTTTTTGGGTAGAGGATATAAACCTCTTTTAATCTGTATCAATTTTTTTCTTGAAAAACAAGCGTATGCCCTTGCACTATCCACATTTTCTACATTCAGCTTAACAATTCTATTTTTATACAAGTCACGTGACAAACAGCTGATACGTGCGATATAACTGGTAATAACTACAGCCCAGTCCTATCCATTATTGATAGCTATATTACATTTTCTACAAGTATTCAGTTGCTTTGTTAAAATTTTGTAAAAAGAAGCAATGCATATTAAAACGGCGCAAAGGTCACCTTTTCCATATCTGTCCTTAACATAGCCGAGAACACAAACAGGACTAGTAATTGTCGTCATGTCACAGTTAATACAGACTAGACTAGAAATTGTCGTCTTGTCACAGTTAACACAGACAGAACCAGTAATTGTCGTCATGTCACAGTAAACACAGACAGGACTAATAATTGTCGTCATCTCACCGTGAACACAGACAGGACTAGTAATTGTCGTCATGTCACAGTAAAAACAAACAGGACCAGTAATTCTTGTCATGTCACAGTACACACGGACAGAATTAGTAGTTTTCGTCATGTCACATTAAACACAGACAGGACTAGTAATTGTCGTCATGTCACAGTAAACACTGACAGGACTAGTAATTGTCGTCATGTCACAGTCAACACAGACAGGACCAGTATTTGTCGTCAAGTCACAGTAAACACACACAGGACTAGTAATTGTCGTCATGTCACACTTAACACAGACAGGACCAGTATTTGTCGTCATGTCAGAGTAAAAACACACAGGACTAGTAATTGTTGTCATGTCACAGTAAACACAGACAGAACTAGATATTGTCGTCATGTCACAGTAAACACAGACAGGCCCAGTAATTGTCGTCATGTCACAGTAAACACAGACAGGACTAGTAATTGTCGTTATGTCACAGTAAACACAGACAGGACTAGTAATTGTCGTCATGTCACAGTAAAAACAAAAAGGGCCAGTAATTGTTGTCATGTCACAGTAAACACAGACAGGACTAGTTATTGTAGTCATGTCACAGTCAACACAGACAGGACTAGTAATTCTTGTCATGTCACAGTAAACACAGACAGGACTAGTTATTGTCGTCACGTCACAGTATTCACAGACAGAACTAGTAATTGACGTCAGGTCACAGTAAACACAGACAGGACTAGTAATTGTCGTCATGTCACAGTAAACACAGACAGGACTAGTTATTATCGTCATGTCACAGTAGTCATGTGTCTGTAAGCTCACCAGGATATATCGACGAAGGAATGGAAATTACCATTGTTAGTTGTCAATATTTCGTCGATATATCTAAATGTCGAGTTGAATATGAAAACAATAATAAAAAAAAAAATCAAAAATGAACTTATCCACTTTTGTCTGAAATTCAAACAGATAGTAAAATTTGAAACCTTGCTTTAAATCATCGAATCAAATGAACATTAATAAAATGCACTTGGCAAGTCAAATAACAAAGGCACGAGAAGAGCAAAGTAAGGAAACATATAACCGCTTCGTGTTGTTGTTTTAGAACGCGATATTATGATATAAAAATGTTGTCAAATACAATTACTTCAAGGTTTGGCGATTTATTTATGACAATCTCTGATGAATAATACTTTTCTGATATGTTTTAGACCACTTAAATACGGAAGCGTAAATGGCTCTACACTTGTTGTGTTACAACTTTGTATATTGTCTTATATTTTATCGACTTATCAACATATAAAGTGTTATACCTCCTTATTTATGCCCATATTTTGAATTGTATTGAGGTGTATTTACATAATTGAAGGCAACTTCTTTTGTTCAATAGATTTTATTGCTTTAACTTTTATCGACTGAAATTTTATACTAATTTTCAAATATCGATTTAAACAAAATATTTATTCATGTCAATATAGTATTGTCAATATGAAGAAATAAATATGAAGTTATATTGATATAGATTTATGAATATTTTCGAGAAGTCAGAAAAAGGTTTTCAAATAACTTGGCGGGAGCGGGAATTCTAATTAATCTTCATTTCACTTGCGTGTACGATTATAGGCTGAAACAAAATTAAAATATATGTGAAAAATAGAGATGGAGAGACATCAACAGTTAATTATATGCATTGTCATAGAAATTATTGTACCCATCATTTTGAAGAGGGAATCTGATATATTCTATCATGGTTCACTGCTTATATCTCTTGATGGGGGGTTCAATGGGGATTGTAAATCGCTAATGAAGCGAAAATAGAAAGTACCTAACACTATTATAAATGTAACGCTGTTTATATAATATGTACGTGTACTTTGTAAATATTTGATGTTGTTCCACCTTATGGTATACATAGGATCTGACTCATGAATGCGAACCTCCATAGTCTTGAAACCCCCCCACCCCCCTTGCATAAAAATATAATAACACCAGATCTAACTTCTTATTGCTTTAAATAATATAAAATAATTTGTGATTTCAGCCAATCTGTATAAGCTTAGTCACAAAGTTTAAAGAAGAAAAGTGTACATGTTGTGACAGCCAATATAAATTTATAACAAGAAAAACACCCAAGGGATTTAATAGTCTAACTGCGAGAATTTTCTTAAATTTGGGGACATATTAGTGGATCTCTGTTGTACTCAGTTTTGGGGTTTTTTTTATAGCTGGATGAGGGGCACAAAGATACTCTTGTCTCTCCCTCTTCAAAAGTGGTGATCGGTGCAATAGCCCACGATGGATCTTTAACTTTTAATGTGTCTCCATGTTACTTTTTTCAATATACTATTTAATTTATTCAGCCTTTAATCGTACATGCTGACATGATACATAAGCTTTCACTGAATTCCGAGTGAAGTGAAGGTCATTGGAATTCCCGCCCCCGCAAAAATAATTCAAAAACACTTTATTCTGACTTCTTTTTCGCAAATATTCATAAATTAAAATTGATATATAATTTATCTTTATTTTATCATATGATATCAACAATATTATATCGATATGATTAAATGTCTTGTTTTAATCAATATCTGAAAATCAATATTTTTTTCAGTCGATAAAACTTAAAGTAATAAAATCTGTTAAATAAAAGAAGTTGCATTCCATTATGTTAAGATATCTTAAAACAATTTAAGATATGTACATAAA